>NC_047109.1:72956115-72981564 GCF_902500255.1 Thalassophryne amazonica | reverse complement strand
TTTTTTTTTTTTTTTTTTTCTCATTAATGCTTAGAAATTGGATTTCATTGCTTATCATTCATTTTGGGATGTAGGTTATTTGCTGTGCATCACACTGTTTTATTTTTCATGTCACACAATCTTTGGAGCCAGACTGCCTTTTAAAATTTAAGTTTTTTACTTTTGCGCAAATGGTGGCATCTCATAAAACCTCACTCTGTATAGATTTTACATCTTTGCACAGAGCGTAACTATTCGTTTAAGTTCATATCCGTCACATTTTTTGCTAATTCACGTATAATATCAACTTTTGGAACCCTCTAAAGTTATAAGTCTGCATCACAAGCACAATACATAAGATAAGCCAGAGAAAAATTGACACTGTCCAAATACTTTCTCAACTGCATACTTGTATGTTTCTCAAAAATGTAGCCGCTTTTGTTTTTCTTCAGATGAGCACTTGACTTTCCATGGTTCTTTAATTCAAGAATACTTTGAAAGTGAGCTGCAGCTTGGTTCAAGATGTGCATGTAGACACAGATTATACAAAAATCAGAGATTGTCTGACACGGTTTTTGTTTTTTGCCACACTTACTGCCAGACTCCATAAAGCAGTACAAGACCTCAGCATGCATAATGGGGGAACTGATCATGATATTTCAGAGAGTGACCTTGTCACTTTGTGGAGAATCTTTCCCCCAGTGCCAGAACTTTACATTTTAGTCTCTTACACTCACTGCAACACTGTATCTGTAGTAACCCTGTGGTAAAATACGACATTACATGCGCAGCTATAATAACATCCAGCACAATTACAATAAGGAGCAGTGGCATATGGGGCTGAAATGAAAATTACAGACAGAAAAGAACTGGCTGAATGGGTGGAGAGTTGTACGAAAGCGCAGAACATGCCAAGGGGATGAAAAGGATTTATTCCAAAATGAAAAGACAGGGCATGGCTGTGACACAGGGGTGGGGGGTGTAGAGTGAGAAAGCGAGAGTGATGGAGGTAAGATGATGATGTGGAGGGCCATAGCAGACAAAGCAGAGTCAGGAGCCGCAGGGGAGCTGAGTGTCTGTCAGACATCCAGCCAGTAAGTTATTCAGTGAGTTGGAGAGGTGGCAGTGTAGAGGCAACAGTTACATTTGGCTCATGAGAGCCGTGTCCTTGCTTTGCGCCGTAAACTTCAGCTTACAAAAACAAGAATTGACCCTCATACGCAGTGGCAGGCAGCTGAGAATATGCAGTGTTGTAAAAGTACACTCATGCCTCATCGTCTTGGTCATTTCTCTTTTTGATTTTTGTTTCATACACTCCGGCTTTATACAGTTACTATATTTTATAATATGTCAGGGTAAATCTTTGATTGCTGTCTGACCTTCCTTCTGTGCGTCTCGCTCTCCTGGGTCAGCTACAGTGTAGATGTTGGTGTTTATCAATAATGAAGAGATGAGAGGAGGAGGAGAGCAGCACACTGCTTTCTTCCTTACCAGGGGATGAATTATTCACCCAGTTGAGAAGAGTGTCTCTCCGTGTGTTTCTGTGACTGCCTGTCTAAATCGAGTTTGCTTTACCTCCAGTCGTACATGTGGAAATGTTTTACCTCATCATTACCAAACTTAGTTTTGACAACTTTGTTGTTTATTTTCACCTGTTCTACTTGTTCCACAGCCCCTCCCAGCCCAGCATGGAATCTACTAAATTATGTAGCATATTTGTTGGATTACAGTATACTGTGTCAAGTCTGAATAAACAGCAGTGTGTGTGATGGTAAATTTGATTCTGACAAGCGTGAATCTCATTTCAGGCCCCTCAAACAGTTTACCAGACGCAAGATATTCTGATTGCGGCATTTACATAAATAAGAATAGAAGAGGGAGGACGGGAAACTGAGAGCAATCAACAAAGAGCTTCATGCATGGGTTGTTGTATACACAATTTCATGTCGGAACCCCTGCAGTTAAATGGCTGGGGGATCCCTTTGTGAATTCTTTTGCATTACCAGTTTCCTCTCAACTCTGAGTCGTGCACACTGTATGGAATCGAGGCAAGATGAAGGTCGTAGTCCAGCTTTCGATAGAGTGCATCTTGGCCTTTGGCTGCAGTCGGGATATAATTAAATTTTCCTGCTGGATCTTTCTTAAATTTTTATTTTTAAGATGCTAAGCTACTACAGTTAATTAAATTGGCAAATGCTCCCCTTCTACCCCCCCCCCCCCCCCCAAAAAAAATTGCCTGTATCCTTGAGCATGCGTCTTATGAGCATGCATGTACAACTAAATGTGCTTCAGTGTTCAGATGTGATTACACTCGAATTCACTAAACTTGTACATTCATTTGCCAATTTCTCTTCCAGATGTTTATTTCTCCTTGATGCTTTGAAGCCTGTCCTTGTCTCCTGGTGTCCTTCACTTGTATCCTCCTTTTCCACCCACGTCTGCCACATTTCAGGCATCCCAGTTTCTGTCCTCAATTTCTGACTTTTTTTTTTTTTTAAATCTGTGCTCAGTTGTCAGTTACCAAATATTTAGTCATTTCACTGAATAAAGTGAGATAGTGCTGCCTCCCGTTTGCACTTCTCTTCTTCTGCTCTTGCTTTTTGCATCACCAAGGTTTTTTAACCTCCCTTGCTTGCAACTCTGCTGTAATGGCAAACCCTTTTCTACAGTTGCTTGTCTTTGTTAAATTTCTAAGTCAATAGAACATTTGTAGTTTTTTTTTTTTTTTTGACTGCTGCTCTGACATGATGGCCTTGAAGACTTTGAAGTACGCTCTATTATCAAACCAAGGTGCTCTTGACTCAATTGCTCTCACTGGTGAAGCATATTGCATGAATTGATCACAATAGGATGTCATTGGAGAAGTCCATAATGCACCACAGTTACTTCTAAATGTAGCTTTCCCATGTGCTATTGATTGGCTCCTCATAGGAGGACAGCAAAAAGGTCAATGAGAAAACGAGACATCTTGAGTCTTCATTTCCTAGTTTTATTCTTGGCTTGTAAGACTTGCTCATCTGTCAGAACTAAGCTGCATTTATGCTCTGCTTCCTGCAGCAGTTTAGTTGCATGTGTGTGTGCTTTAACATACACGTGCATGTTGTCTGTGTAGGGCTGTGAAAACTCATCATGGGGAGGGGGGTGGGGTGTTAGTGATTTATCCTTTAATGGTGAACATCACTGAGTTTTTAAATTGCTTATCGCAAAGCGTTCTCTTTTTTTACGACATCGTGCAAGTTTTATAAGTCCGGACACTGATCTGTGTGTTACAGATACAAATCAGGAAAAATCAATCAATCAATCAATCAATTTTTTTATATAGCGCCAAATCACAACAAACAGTTGCCCCAAGGCACTTTATATTGTAAGGCAAGGCCATACAATAATTATGTAAAACCCCAACGGTCAAAACGACCCCCTGTGAGCAAGCACTTGGCTACAGTGGGAAGGAAAAACTCCCTTTTAACAGGAAGAAACCTCCAGCAGAACCAGGCTCAGGGAGGGGCAGTCTTCTGCTGGGACTGGTTGGGGCTGAGGGAGAGAACCAGGAAAAAGACATGCTGTGGAGGGGAGCAGAGATCGATCACTAATGATTAAATGCAGAGTGGTGCATACAGAGCAAAAAGAGAAAGAAACAGTGCATCATGGGAACCCCCCAGCAGTCTACGTCTATAGCAGCATAACCAAGGGATGGTTCAGGGTCACCTGATCCAGCCCTAACTATAAGCTTTAGCAAAAAGGAAAGTTTTAAGCCTAATCTTAAAAGTAGAGAGGGTGTCTGTCTCCCTGATCCGAACTGGGAGCTGGTTCCACAGGAGAGGAGCCCGAAAGCTGAAGGCTCTGCCTCCCATTCTACTCTTACAAACCCTAGGAACCACAAGCAAGCCTGCAGTCTGAGAGATTGGCGATTGGCCTATAATTAGCTAAGATAGCTGGGTCAAGTGATGGCTTTTTAAGTAATGGTTTAATTACTGCCACCTTAAAAGCCTGTGGTACATAGCCAACTAACAAAGACAGATTGATCATATTTAAGATCGAAGCATTAAATAATGGTAGGGCTTCCTTGAGCAGCCTGGTAGGAATGGGGTCTAATAAACATGTTGATGGTTTGGATGAAGTAATTAATGAAAATAACTCAGACAGAACAATCGGAGAGAAAGAGTCTAACCAAATACCGGCATCACTGAAAGCAGCCAAAGATAACGATACGTCTTTGGGATGGTTATGAGTAATTTTTTCTCTAATAGTTAAAATTTTGTTAGCAAAGAAAGTCATGAAGTCATTACTAGTTAAAGTTAATGGAATATTCAGCTCAATAGAGCTCTGACTCTTTGTCAGCCTGGCTACAGTGCTGAAAAGAAACCTGGGGTTGTTCTTATTTTCTTCCATTAGTGATGAGTAGAAAGATGTCCTAGCTTTACGGAGGGCTTTTTTTATAGAGCAACAGACTCTTTTTCCAGGCTAAGTGAAGATCTTCTAAATTAGTGAGACGCCATTTCCTCTCCAACTTACGGGTTATCTGCTTTAAGCTACGAGTTTGTGAGTTATACCACGGAGTCAGACACTTCTGATTTAAAGCTCTCTTTTTCAGAGGAGCTACAGCATCCAAAGTTGTCTTCAATGAGGATGTAAAACTATTGACGAGATACTCTATCTCCCTTACAGAGTTTAGGTAGCTACTCTGCACTGTGTTGGTATATGGCATTAGAGAACATAAAGAAGGAATCATATCCTTAAACCTAGTTACAGCGCTTTCTGAAAGACTTCTAGTGTAATGAAACTTATTCCCCACTGCTGGGTAGTCCATCAGAGTAAATGTAAATGTTATTAAGAAATGATCAGACAGAAGGGAGTTTTCAGGGAATACTGTTAAGTCTTCAATTTCCATACCATAAGTCAGAACAAGATCTAAGATATGATTAAAGTGGTGGGTGGACTCATTTACTTTTTGAGCAAAAAGGAAAGTTTTAAGCCTAGTCTTAAAAGTAGAGAGGGTGTCTGTCTCCCTGATCTGAATTGGGAGCTGGTTCCACAGGAGAGGAGCCTGAAAAATGCCACTCAAAGCGTAGCTGTTATGACAGATGTCGTAAAGCAGGACTGGTTGGTTGGTGCGGCGACGCTGTGTGACCTCCTGTGCGACGCTTAAGCTAAACTTAGCATGTTTTAGCAACTTTTAGAGCTCTGTTTTTAAAAGAAGAATTGTGCAGCATGTCTGTGTCACGGACCGACGTCGCACAGAGAGAAGATGGCGAGAGACTGTTTGATAAAAGGACAAGAATCTGTGGAATTGTTGCTGGCTTCATCAACACACCTGAAAGATAAAAGAAACGGGAAAAGTGAACTGTGCTCTCTCAGGAAAACACGGTTAGAATTTTTCTCTCTCTGGAAAATAAATATTCTGCTGTTCAAACAGGATTTTAGACAAGATTGTGACTTTTTTCATTAATCTAGACTTTCTTTCATTGTAAAAGACATTGTGGCTTTGAATGGATTTATGCTGCATGAATTTACACAAGAATATAAGGAACTTTTTACTATAAGGTATGTTATTGACATTTTTCCAAATATTCTACAAGCTTTAGCTGTGATTTTTGAAATGCTGTAACAGTCTTTTCAGTCTTCATAAATCTCATGTAGTTTAATTGTTCTGAGTTAATGCATCATTTGGTTTACAGTTAAAAGGAAAATCATTCCAGGTCCTACTTCCATATCATATTCTGTTATTTCAACATCATCATTGACAGGTCAAATAAAAGGTTGAATATTATATGATCATTTAAATATCCACTAATTTTGAGATTTGTTCTTCCAGGAGATGCTGAAAAAGTATCATTAGATAAAAATTTAATTCTGGGGCCCCACAGGGCCCTAGACTCGGCTCCTGTGAGCTGTACCCCACCCCACCCCCAGACCCCCTGCAAATTTTCCTCAGATTTCACAATTTTCATTTCACAGCCCTGCTGTGTGAAGGTTAGAACATTAAGTTTCTGTATGTTCCATATTCCAGTTGATGATGGCAATTGGTACCAGGAATGATTTAGACTCTGTGAGCAGTCACAGTGCATTTGGCCCTGGATTGGACACCGATTTCTTAAAACTGCGCATTCACCTGCTAAACAGGATGAAAAAATGGTCAAATATACGTGGATACGCTTTGACCTGTGTCTTCTTCTGTGGTTTTGGCCCTCTTCTTCTGTGGTTTTGAAGCTTTACTGCCAGCAGAGTTCAGCGGGATGAATAAAATCTAACAATGCAGGTATGTACTTAATAAAAAAAAAAAGCCTAAAAGAATTTTTCGCCGGGCTGGCATAAGGTAGTGTACAATTGTGGAGGCATGGTGTACAGTAGCGCTGTGTTACGTAGGCTAGGGCAGTCACAATTATTACAATATTCGCCAGTCGCGATTATTTTTCATATTCACGAATATTTTTCATAATCGCGATTACTGTGAATTACTTATTTTATCCACAAAGTTGCATAAAACGACTCAGAATCTGACGTCATCGTGCTGCAGCAGCCACACGCAGCCTCGCTGCCTCACTCACTCACTCTGTTTCCCTCTCGTCTTGGTCGGATGGTTAGTGAGGCTCGGATAATAACATGGAGCGTAAGGAGGTTCTGGTTCCAAAGCCACGTACCACGGCACCGCTGTGGATGCATTTCGGTTTTAAGTAGGGCTGCCATGACTAGCCGACTAGTCACGACTACGTTGACGATTGAAATCGTTAACAACTAATTTAGTAGTTAACGAGTCATTTATTTTATTTAAGTCTGTTTTTCCTCTCAATTCATAGTTTTAGGCAGCCGTCCTGCCGTCATTTGGACGTTCAAATTTTGAATAAGACGGCCTATTAAAACAGTGGCTGTCTTATTCAAAGCCGTTTAAAATGGGTAGTTTACCGAAGGAGCTGTGTGTATGTGCGTGCGCACGCGCGGAGTCATCTCGCTACAGACTGCGAGGGAGGGAGTGAGATTCCTGAACAGAGGCACTTAAGACTGCGAGCACGGAGCAGAGAGAGAGGATTTTAACCCGAGTGAACATGTAAAAAACAAACGAACAAAAAAAAAAAACCTTGGGGCTGCCTTTACTCTCTTTACTTTCTCTACACATGTGGTTCTGATGGCACCAACCTGTTCACACCATGTGCGTGTCATATACTGAATTTATGAGATCATGACTTGAAATAAATGGTCAAATATCCTTAAAACATCCCTTAAAAAAATGAGAATATATAAATGAACTGAGCAAAAATTACACACCCGCAGATTAAAAAAAACAAAACCCTGCCGTGGAGAAGCTGTGCAGAGGCGCAGATCACAAAAAGCTGAACTTTAACAGCTGTTTATTTTCCAAAGGTATATATTTGTTCAGTCTTGAGCTTAATGTAGTGTTTATGCACAAAACGTGACTGATGAGGGAAAAAAAGGATGACTTCATCACACTAAAATGAACGGGAGTCAGAATAAAAATACAAGCTGCTGATTTCTATTTTTCAAAGTTATTAAGCTGCAGCTATATGTTTTAATTATTTCAAAGTGAGTTGCCTCTTATTGTATTCTGATTTATTTATACAAAAAAACATGGGGAGTCTAATCAGCCTGCATTGTTCTGTTAAATTTATATCAGTTTTCCTGAACATGTCCAGGTGTTTTTTTTCCTTCTTTATGAGTTTGGAGTTTGCTCCACAAAGTTTTAAAACACAATAAAATGTTCACACTGTTCTTTATAGCCGTTCTATAATTTCAGAAATTCAACAGAAACAACCACTAATCATAAAAAGTTGGGACTGTATGTAAAATGAAGATAAAAATAAAATTGTTGCACTATTCCCAGTTTCTCCACTCACAGAAGCCAAATGTTTCTTCCAGAGTTGTGTAATCATACTATGATAGTAGAATATAAAGAAGGGGAAAAAAAAAAATAAAAAATAGACGATATAATCGTCAATTGCAATTATTTGCCTGACAATCATCTCCAGAAATTCCTAATCATGACAGCCCTAACGTAGGCTTGTATACAGTAGTGGAGTGTTGCATAGACCTGCGTAGAATGTCTGTGAAAAAAATTAAACGTTTAATTTTGTGGGTCCATTTCGCAGACGCCTTTGTGTCTCTCAGCGTATTGCCACATAGTGCTGCATAAGATCAGCGTAGTTGGTACGCTGCATTACGGTGAGAGTTATTAAGGGTTCTTTCTCACTGGGCGTGACTGTTGGAGAGCAGTTGGAGACGCAAATTCATGACCAAACGCATGAACGAGCGACTGACATCTCACTGATGTGGCCACTCGCAACTGAAGATGAATGACACATTTGCACACTCTTATTATCCATGTGAATAGACTGAACCCAGTAATGACAAGAAAAAATTAAAAGAAATATAATGAACTATTAATGAAAGCATGTTATATTTCTGCCCAGTTGACATTGAGCTGCTTTCTCAGGTCTGCAGCAGTAAGACCGTATAACAGAGGAGACTGTGATGTGCGTTCATTTTTCAATGAGAATGACACTGACAATTTACTTAATTGAAAGATTTTACACATCTTCTATTAAAATAGGAAACCCTGGCTCTGATGGCATCTTAAAAAGTTAACATTTTGTAAGGTTATTAATTCCGTTCTGGAATGTCACACAGATCAGTATTCACGTTTACCTGTTTAAAACCAGGCAACTCTGCATTTAAGTAATCCCTCTCTTGCTTTCTGTTTTTCCTCCTCGTTAATGATGAAATGACATCTAGTTTGTCCTGTCGTGGTGCACAGTTGTCGTGGTACACAGCCACAGGATGCCCCCCCGCCCCCCCCCCCGTCAACCTCTTATTTAACGTAATGGTATGTCCAGTTTGTCCTTGCTGCTGACTGCCGACATGTGAAGACAGTTTTATTGGTGCGTTATCAGTTTATCTTCTGTTTGCATCCAGAAGGTCTGCACACCCACATTCACTGGTTGTCCATTCAGTCCATCACGGCCCGAAATCCACCGGAGGCCAACAGATTAGATTTTTTTTTTTTTCCTACCAGACAAACTACTAATTAAACCAGTTCAAATCCGTTGAATCAATACATCACTGTGTGACTATTGCTGCGCCTCTCTGACTGCAAACTTTCAAAATGACATCTTTATCATGCGACTAACAGTGTATGTTGGTGATGTTGTCACAGGTATGATGCACAAGAGATGGGTTTGTTCTACATGTATCTTAGTTGTGACCTTGAAATAATCCCCAGAGTCCCACAGCATAGATCTCATTATTCTTAGAAAATGGAATTTGACTACACTTGGAAAACAACTTATCATGCATTGTGCGGTGCCAGTTGCATCATTTGAGGAATCTCCAAGTGTAGCCTAAATGATTTCAACTGATTTCATGAGTGTAAATTGTATGAAGGCAGTGGTTGACACACACTTGTAGTAATTTACATTATTGTGGCAATGTTGAATGTTTCGAATAGCTGTTTATTGACCAGACAAACTACTAATTAAACCAGTTCAAATCCGTTGAATCAATACATCAGTCTGTGACTGCCTCTCTGACTGCAAACTTTCAAAATTATGTCTTTATCATGTGACTGCTAACAGTGCACGCTGGTGAGATTGTCACATGTACGATGCAGAAGAGATGAGAAATGCCGTGAAGTCGTCATCATTTGCTTTTTACGATGTGTTGGTCACACATTAATTTATTTTAGGGTGGGGGGTTAATGAATTTAAATAAAACAATAATTACATTTTGGGTGGATGTTCCAGCACGCAGATGTTGTAGTCTCACTCCAGTTAGTTGTGGATCTATTGTGTTGGAGGACAGACCCCAAACAGATTTTTCACTGTGCTAGTACATGGACTACCCATGGAGTTTCCATGTTCTCCCCGTCTTTGTGTGCGTTCCCTCCAGGTGTTCTGGCTTCCTCCCACATTCAAAGACGTGCAGATTAAGTGCATTGGAAACTTTAAATTAAATTGTCCGTACGTGTGTGTGTGTGCGAGTGGAATGTTTGTCTATATGTGACCTTGTGACAGACTGGTGTCCTGTCCAGGGTGTACCCCCCCTCAAGCACTATGACTGCTGGGATAGACTCCAGCCCCACTGTGACCCTGAATTGGAGTAAGCGGTTGACAAGTGAGTGAGTACTTGGACTACACAGTGCAAAATCATCAGCTTGGTGATGACAGAATATATTCAGTAATTGTGTGTGCCATTGTCACCAAAGGAAATACAATCAGAGCCCCACAAACATGCACCAGAAATATGATTGAGAAGCTTCTTTTTTTTTTTTTTAATCTTAGGCTGCACAGCTATTGTTCTTCAAATTATACCTTGAACTTTAAAATTAGCCTGATCTGACAAATCAAGTTTACATTTGGAAGAGGTTCCTGAGTAAAATGGTAAATGGACTGCATTTATATAGCGCTTTTCCATCTGCATCAGACACTCAAAACACTTTTACAATAATGTCTCGCATTCACCCTGATGTGAGGGTACTGCCATACAAGGTACTCACTACACACTGGGAGCAACTAGGGGATTAAGGATCTTGCCCAAGGGTCCTTAGTATTTTCCCGGTCAGGCTGGGACCATCGCCTCCCCCTGGGTTTGTTCTGCGTGTAGTTTAGTTGTGACCTTGAAATAATCCCCAGAGTCCCACAGCATAGATCTCATTATTCTTAGAAAACGGAATATGACGACACTTGCAAAACAACTTAATGTCATGCATTGTGCAGTGCCAGTTACATCAGTGTACACAGCTAAATGATTTCAACTGATTTCACGAGTGTGAATTGTATGAAGGCAGTGGTTGACACACATTTGTAGTAATTTACAATAATGTGGCAATGTTAAATATGTTTCAAATAGCTGGTGATTAACCACAGACTGCAGAAGAATATTTATATATACTTACTGTACTTCCAAATGGGCCAGTCTTTACAGCACTACAACAGCGTAATTGTATTGTAGTAGCCTCTCTTGGGTGCAAACTTGATGTTATCAAGTTTGAAGGCTCTGTTGGAATTTATTGTGCTGTGTGTGTGTGACAAAGATTTGAGGAAAGCAAGTTGGTGCACAGCGCACAGGCAGAGACTGATTCCATCAGGACAATATAGTGACTTTCCCCACTGGAGTCTATAGTGTCTGAATCAAAGCTGCTATTCTTCAGGAGTTGAGAGGCAGGGCAAAACAACAACAAGAAAATAATGGAGAAATTCTGACCTAAGAACAGTGAAAGCCCAGAACTTCTTAAGGGCCTTTCACACTGCACGCATTCAGTGCAGCTAAAATTACCAGAGCAAGAATTTTAGCTGAGGAAGCTTCTGCGATTTGAAGCGAAACGTCCTCGCGTCAAGCAACCCAGTCCAGTCGAAGATTTAAGCTTCTCTACAATGCCTGTGACCTTCGATCCCTCAGGCAGCACTGCATTAAAAACCGACATTGTGTAAAGGATCTTACCACGTGGGCTCAGGAACACTTCAGAAAACCATTGTCATTTAACAGTTTGTCGCTACATCTACAAGTTTAAGTTAAAACTCTACCATGCAATGTGAAAGCCATACATTAACAACATCCAGAAACGCTGCCGCCTTCTCTGGGCCCGAGCTCATTTGAAATGGACAGACACAAAGTGGAAAAGTGTGCTGTGGTCTGATGAGTCCACATTTCAAATGATTTTTGGAAATCATGGACGTCGTGTTCTCCAGACAAAACAGGAAAAAGATCATCCAGATTGTTACCAGAGCAAAGTTCAAAAGCCAGCATCTGTGATGATATGAGGGTGTGTTAGTGCCTATGGCATGGGCAACTTACACATCTGTGATGGCACCATCAATGCTGAAAGGTACATCCAGGTTTTGGAGCAACACATGCTGCCTTCCAAGCAAGGTCTTTTTCTGGGACGTCCCTGCTTATTTCAGCAAGACAATGCCAAGCCACATTCTGCACGTGTTACAACAGCGTGGCTTCATAGTAAAAGAGTACAGGTACTAGAATGGCCTGCCTGCAGTACAGACCTGTCGCCCATTGAAAATGTGTGGCGCATTATGAAGCGCAAAATACGACAACGGAGACCCCGGACTGTTGAACACTTGAAGTCGTACATCAAGCAAGAATAGGAAAGAATTCCACCTACAAAACTTCAACAATTAGTGTCCTCAGTTCCCAAACGCTTATTGAGTGTTGTTAGAAGGAAAGGTGATGTAACACAGTGGTAAACATACCACTGTCCCAGCTTTTTTGAAACGTGTTGCAGGCATCCATTTCAAAATGAGCAAATATTTGCATGAAAGCAAAGTTTATCAGTTTGAACATTAAATATCTTGTCTTTGTGGTGTATTCAATTGAATATAGGTTGAAGAGGATTTGTAAATCATTGTATTCTGCTTTTATTTACATTTTACACAACGTCCCAACTTCATTGGAATTGGGGTTGTATATTGTCATTATTTCGTGACATATATTTTGCCAAATCAATCAAAGAGCGAAAGAGGGTGAGAGAGAGACTTGCTCATATTTGATTGGTGCACTTCATGCGTAAAAGCTGGTTGGATTTGCGTGTAAATCTGTCAATCAGTGCAAGAACTGTGTGCGCAACGTAAATCCCCGTGTGATTGTTCCACCGGCAGCAGCCTGAATCATCCTCATCTGCATCTTGTCCAGCAAAATGTTTTGTGACAGGCCTACGTACACTAAACCTCCAGTGTTGTTGTGGTCCTGTGTGGCTCTGCTGGTCCTCTCCCCTCGCTTATCTGTATCAACCTGTCATTGTATTTTACCTTCTCCTAATGCACCTTTCTTTCTCACCTGCTTCCTTGCTCTATTCTAAGCAGCTTTTTGCGGGGGGGGGGGGGCTTTTTTCTGTTCATTTATAATTTACCCTGCCTCCCCATCTTCAGATTCTCCTCTTCTCACGCCTCGTCTTTCACTCCCTCCTTCATTTTCTATTTCTGGCACTGTATTTCTTCACACCCTTTCATCCCCACTCCTCTCACTTCCCCCTTCTCTTCACCATTCTCATACTCCATCACTTTGGCATTCCCCGGCTGTATCTCATCTCCTTATCCTTCCATCCTCCTACCACCCCCTCTTCCAAGTTGATGTATTTTCCTCTTCAGACAAATGCTGGAGAAATATGCAAATGTCAGTATGCCCAAGTAGTGGGTCAAGGAGGACTGTGTTAGTGTCAGGACGGTCGCAGCTAGGGATGGGTATTGATAAGATTTTATCTATTGATGCCATTATCGATTCTGCTTATTAATCTGATTCCTTATCGATTCCCTTATTGATACCTCTTGTGAATTTTGTACTAAAAGTAGGATTTACAGGTTTTTTATGTATTTCATTGAGTCTTAAAGTAAATAAATATGAAATTGGTCACTGTATCCTTGATCTCTGGACATAAATAAAAATAAACAAAACTGTGTTTCGCTTTGAAGTTATTAATTCCAGCTGGACTCTATCATTCTAACTTGACTTGGCAGAGAGCCGCGCAAAGTTTGGAGCTGTTGTGTACAGAATGGAGGACGATTCTCGTTTCTTTCTCACAACAATACAGGAGTCCCAGTTAGTAACTTTAATCAGCACAAAAGTAACTCACGATTTCACATATTCAAGGATGAAAGTAGTGAAAAACAAAAAAAGCTGAAACCCAAAATTACCCCCCAACACCACGTGCATGAAAATGTTTGAATTCTAGAAGCTCTGAAATGCAATCTGGGACTATTCCAGACAATGAACTGCAGTGAGTGCAGCATCCATTTTGGTGAGGGGAGAAAAAAAACCCAACTTTCCTTATTCAGATTCATTCCAGTAATATTCTGCTCTTACTAGGATGCAGCAGTTTTCTAGCTTGACAGATAATTCTGGAAGAAACCACTGAAGAAATTAACACATTGAAAATATGGTTTGGGCAAAACAACTGTCATTAAACTTAAATAAAACAGGGATGAAGTGGAGGTGTAAGAGTCACTAGGTGTTCACAGGAAACAGTTATTTATTTCTGTATGTATGTATTTATTTCTTTATGTATGTTCATTGTTAGTTGTTTTATATTTTCTGTTGTGTTTTTATTCAGGTTCTTTTTGTCTCTTTCTCTAAAATTGTATATAATCATTAGATTAGTTATTATTGCTATTATTGTGCTTGCTATTATTATTAATAAATAAACAAAAATAAATTTAAAAAGTTACAATTTGTAATACATTTGACTCTTTTACGACAACAAATACTTGACAGCTGCAACTGCTTAATGCTAATTTTAACATTGAAAATGCCATAGACATGCTAACGTGTTAGCATCGGTCCCGTTTTTAAGTTATAAAATACATCAACTGTTTCAGAAGACCATAACAGCTCGGTTTAACATAAAAAAGGTAAATAATACTTAACCATATGCTCTTTAGGGTTTTAGCGGGGGAAAGCGAAAGAAAAAAATTAATCAATGAAGCAATGATCGAAGCACTGCTTCGATCTACGAATCACTGCTTCGATAGGTTCAAGGTTCAAAGCAAAGCTGCGCTGCAGAAAAGTTTATTACAGACCTGCTGCAGGGTCTGTAATCAATGTAGAGAAATTATAATTTTCATGACAAACACCCCCAAAACAACGGCCACTCTGAAAGACCGATAAGGGAATCGTTAAGTAAAAAGGTTATTGATGTCGGTGGATCGAATCATTTCTTAACGATACCCGAAAGGATCCGGTTCTCGATACCCATCCCTAGTCGCAGCACTATCTCAGTGTATGTTTATACCTCACACAGGTGCTAAAATACTAATGATGGGCCGCAGCATCAAGCATAGCAACATCTGATTTCAAGATGTTGAAATGGTGTTGCTTGTGTACATGCATTTTTTTTAATGTGTATTATTAGTGGTATATGTCACCTGCAGGCAGCAAAAGGTATTGTAAAAGAGGTGCAGTCACACAACGTTTCTGTTCTAGTTCTCCCTTCCAACCTGTTTTTTCCCCTCTGTTCCTTTTTTCAGTGTTGCCCTTGAATAGTCTTTTATTCACTAATTCCCTTAGTTCCCATCTCCCTCTGCCTCTTGTCCCCGTCTCTTCTGTTTAATGTGACCAATGCTCTGTAAATATTTATACTGACAACTCCAATTTCAAATGCAGCCTTGCCTCGGCATTTCCAAAAGTCTGTGTCTATGCACGTGTGCGCGCACACAGCTTCTGTAAGTCTGCTGTTCCAATGACAGTCTTCAGGGCTGGGGTTTAGGGACTGTCGACGAGGATGAAGCTGTGCAAGTGTCTGTGTCTTGTGTGCGATATTAATTTTCCTGAGGCTGAGGGTCTCCATAAGGCAACCCTGTCTCATCTGAGCACTGGCAGGAGTTGATCTCCTTCTTGCCTCTGAATGACAGACAACAGGCCTGACTTTGCTCTGTGTTCACATTGTGTGTGGACATGACGGTTGTGCAGTTTTTATACATGTGTATGCACACAAGTGTGAAGCAGCCTATATTGTGGCTACCTCTGGTAAATGAAGCTGACCTGGTCTGTATATCTCACTCACAACAAGTAATCATGGGTTCAGTAACCTCACACACCCTCTTTGCTTCCCCTGCTGCATCTTTTAATAACCACTGCTGTCCCCAAGCTCATCTGTAGTCAGACTAGTTGAGATGGATTGATGAGCATTTGCCATGTCCATTTGACAGATCATATCTACGACCTTTGCAGTGAAGTGTTGGTGAGGTGTACGTGTGTCTGTGCACAAGACAGCATAGGAAATAGTACTACTTCTTTTCAGTGCAATAAGGCTCTCTGCTTCTCCCATGAGCTGCTTTGTGGTTGTCCAGAGGTTCCTCTGGGGCTACAAAGGGGTTGTTTTGTGGTTGTAAATTGGGCTGGTCCTGGGAGAGCTGGTTTTATTCTAGGAACAGCTTGTTTTCCTCCATTTTTTTTTTTTGCACTCATTCCTCCCTATTCTCTGCCTCTGTTTTGATATCTTGGATCTCCTTAGAAGTGAAGGCATGGTGGTTATTGCTGGTCAAGAGAGACACTGCATTGCCCCCTTTTTCTGTCTCATCACCCAACCTGTGTGTTCAGTCTGTTTTCAAGCAGCCATTCCCCATCATATTAGTTTCAACATGACAGCACAAACTCGTTGAACTAGTTCCACAAGTGTTTGTCTTCAGGGAAAATTGTGTTTCGGTGATGCTGTTATTTGTGTAGCTTGCTGGTAAACACACTGAGCACATGCATTGTACACTTAACCTTGGGTTGCAGACATTTGAGTGAGTTTCATCAGGTAATCCACTCGTACTTGATATAGGTGCCATTTTGCTGACATACACTAATGCACACTTACAAGTAATTACATTTTCATGGAGATCTGGATTACACTCACACATGCATGCTGCCAGATTTTCATTCTGAAACCTCTTTCTGTCTTGTACGCACACAGCAAGAAACTGCATTTATTTAGACTCTTCGCTTTTACACAGGAATGTGTCTGCACAGCAAATGGCAGGCTGCAGAAAGCACAGCCCAAACGGATGATTTATGACCTGTGTGCTGTAGAGAACCAGCTTACCTCCCTTTCATAGTACATGTCCCTTTTTCTCAGCCACTCATCCACACGCATAGTCATGGAGAAATGCCAGACTCGTGGCCTACTTGCCCGAGTTCACTAATACAGTCCTCTGTTGTACCAGGCGCTTCCACACCATCCTCATTTGTCATTAGTCTTTTGTCCCAACACAAGTTCTGCTTTCATTTGTTTGTTCTTCTTCTTCTCTCCTAGTTTGGTAAGACCAGAAATGGATTATTAATATTTTTCTCTTTCTTGGCTTCTTCCAGCAGTGTCAGGACAACGGGTGAAGGTAGAGCCTGAAGTGGCATCTTATCCTGGCCAGACAGTGAACCTCCGCTGTGCTTTCAATGATCCTAGTGGTGTTGACCTTACTATGGTAAGATAAACACTGTCATGATGAAGTAGTGAAGTGATTCATAATCTTGTTCCAGAAGAACACCCAGAGCACTGCACAGGTCTCTCCTCCTGCAATACTCTAAGCTTTTTGTCTTAGTTGGTGTGTTTATCAAAATGGGTCAGGAGAGATTGTAAATGGTTTTCTGGGTTCACGGGACCAGTCGAGTAGTTTTACAGCAGTGCTTCCCAATCCTGGTCCTTGAGACTAAAAGTACTGCACATTTTCTGTTCGACCCTGAACTAATCAGAGCACGTCAGTTGTGCTCCATTGCAGAGTCAACTGTTGAGTCACTGAACACACCTGACTGAGCTGGCCAGAATTGGAAAACACTGTTCTAGAGAATGAAATTTTAATGACTGCATTATATTATAAAATGTCAGAACATACTGCTGTCAACAAACCAGTTTGTTAAAATTTGTTATTTTATTTGGTGTTCAGATATTGGCCATTAAATAAATCTATTCTGTTTAGTGTTTGACTGATTGTGTTTTAGTTGGAAAATATATTTGCAAATTTCCCCATTGTGGGCCTAAAAAGACTACCTTATTTTTCTGATGTGCATCAACTTAAACAATTAATCCGTTTTGCCCCACTGGCAACAATTGTTGGTGAAGTGTATGACTGTCATTTTCTACTCACAATAAAAAAATCTCAAAGGTACTCATGTAACTTTTTCCACTTATAAAAACAAATCTGGGCATAAGCTGGTTGACAAATCTAAATTTAAACTATTTTTCCATTGGACTTAGCCATAACACAATGTCTGTGACGTTACAATAAAAATCTTGATTGTAAATATGATTTGGACATTTATACTTGATGGACAAATCAAATGGCTTGTTACACAGCAGAAACAACCAAGAAGGTCTTGATATTTTCAAGGGGGAGTTGGGGAATGGTGGGGTGAGAAGGAGTACGAAAAGTGACTGAAAGTAAACTTGCATTTTCCTCCAAAGCTGACATAATTGGTGACCAAGGATTATAATTGCACTGATAGTAGAATGGCAAACTGGACGTGGAGGCTCCATTGTGTGAGGAGATATTGACATCACCATCAAGCATGCCACATGGAGATAGATATGTCTCCAGTCAAGATTTTTAACAAAATCCCAAGACATGCGCTACTACTACAGTGCAAGTAGTAGGATTCATTTGTGTAGTACTTTCTAGCCATTTATCATCAGAAGGGGTGGTGAATGTTAAGATGTCAGCCTTGATACCAGAGGATCCTCTGTTTAAAGTCCTGTCTTACTAAGAAAATATAAGGACCTTTGGACAAGGTCCTTAATCCCAAAGTTGCTCCCACTGTGGAGGTGAGCGTCGTATGTGTGTTTTATTTATTTCACGAATGATCTGGATGAAGTAATCCTTACTTCATGTAATGAAAATGAGGCCGCTTGCTGTTATGCTGTGTTCCTGAACTGGGAAGTGAGATTTACATCATTTGCATGTTCTATGAATTTGCACTTGATTAAACATCGCTGCCTTTAAGATAACTACTTTCTTCTTTCAACTCTGTCTTCAGTGTTATATACACCAGCTTTAATTATTTTTCAAAACTGCATTAGTTTTAAAACTGCTATAGTTGCATACGATTGGCCACAATATTTCTCAAAACTGCTAGTTGTATTCGAAGTAAGTCCTATATAGTTCCTGAGGCCAGTCTTATCCACTTATTGGTCTATTAACCAATAACTCTGGATTTTGAGTGGTATTGCTTCTCTAGCTTTTGTCCTTCAAGAAATGGGATAAAAAATATTTAAAATGTTACTTTTTTATTCTTAAATTGTTGATGCCATGCATGTCCACTTTGGATCTGTGACATCCATTTTTAAGGTTTTCAGCTGTAATTCCAACTTCAGGATGCTTTTTACTTCAACAAGGATGATAGATATTTGACTTTCTATATCACTAATTACATTGTTCAAATACTAGGCCAATCAGTAACTGTACAGATTAAGACTGCTGTTGTTGTGAATGTTCTACCACAGGTTACATGGATCTATGAACCAAAGGTTGGAGAAAGGATTAACATAGCCGTACTTCATCCCGACCACTTGAATAATCCCAACTACCCAGACTCACCTGTAAAGGGGAGGGTCAGCTTCATGAATTCCCCTCCAACATTGACAAGCCCATCCATCCAGATAACTGATGTGAGGATGACCGATGAGGGGAAGTACATCTGTGATTATGCCACCTATCCTACTGGAAATGAGCAGGGAATCACCTACTTGATCATGCTTGGTAGGTTTCTGGGTGTTGAACATTGTGTATAAATTTGCTTGGAAGTGTGTGCAAACATGTGTACTGTGTTGCTCTCTGTCTCCCAAAGGTAGTACGCCAGTTAAAAAGCATGTCCAGCTATGCTTAGCTGCTGTTATAAGTGCTATTGTCAGATCAGTTGTTCTTGTTAATGCAATGGAGCCATTGGTGTAACCTTGGCTCAACACCAGATGCCTGGCTCTGCTCTTTTCTCTGTCCAGTGCATTATGTCTCCTGCCTCCCCTTAGCTAGTATTATTGATCTGGCTGCTTATCACGCCTGCTGTTAGCTCCTGTCCTTCCTCCTCTCCTCTGATTCCACATTGTGATCAGAGGGCCTGTTGAGGAGACATTTGGGAGCCAGGTTGAGTGGGGAGGTGGCAGCTTGTGCAGTAATTCAGAATATGCACTGATACTAATAGTTGGGCAAATTGTTTCAGTAGTATGAAATGAAAGGAAATTGATTAAAAGAAGCAGAATGAGTGTGAAAATGGATTTAGGTTGTAGGTGTGTTGTGTTGGACTATTGCTAGGGCTGAAGGGATTTAGGTTGTAGGTGTGTTGTGTTGGACTATTGCTAGGGCTGTCACAATTATTACAATATTCGTCAATCGCAATTATTTTTCATATTTGCGATTATTTTTCATATAAGCATAAAACGACTCAGAATCTGACGTCATTGTGCTGCAGCCTCGCTCTCGTCTTAAGGCGAGACAATAACATGGAGGCTGACGGCCGATTAAAACAGTGCCGTCTTCTTCAAAAGCCGTCTGAAATGCGGAGCTGTCGGTGCCTGTGTGTGTGTGTGCGCGCGCGCGGAGTTAACAGGCTGCAGACTGCGAGGGAGGGGGTGGGTGAGGGAAATTCCTGAATGCAGGCACGTTCAGTGCGCAGCGAGCACGGAGCAGAGAGACCTGAGTGAACATGTTAACAAAAGGAAAACGTGAAGCTGCCTTTACTTCTCTCTGAACTTTCTCTAAAGGTGTGATTCTGCCGTTACCATCCTGTTCACACCATGTGCGCGTCGTATGCTGGATTTATGAGATCATGAGATGAAATAAATGGTCAATTATCTTTAAAAACATATTTAAAAAATGAGAATATATGAATGAACTGAGCCACAAAAAAAAAAACAATGTTCAGACGCACAGATCACAAAAATCAGGTGAGAACTCTGAACTTTAACAGCTGTTATTTTCCAGAGGTATTTATTTGTTCAATCTTGAGCTTAATGCAGTGTTTAAGCACAAAACGTGACTGATGAGGAGAAACAATTTCAGAAATGCAACAGAAACAACCACAAATCAGAAAAAGTTGGGACTGTATGTAAAATTAAGATAAAAATGTTGCACCATTCCCAGTTTCTCCACTCACAGAAGCCAAACTTACTTCCAGAGTTGTGTAATTATACTACAATAGTAGAATATAAAGAAGGGAAAAAAAAGAAGAAAAATTAGACAGTATATTCGTCAATCGCAATTATTTGTCTGACAGTCGTCTCCAGAAATTCCTAATCGTGACAGCCCTAACTATTGCCTGGAATTGTATGTCTGTATAGATTTTGAAGAGAGAAAATACCAGAATTTGCTTTTGGTGCACATTTTTCTTATTTCCATTTTACTGTATCCATTTCTGCATTATCTAATTCATCCCTGTCTCTTTGCCATCTGTTCTTGGTTCAATCTATCCATCAGCTAAGCCTCAGAACTCAGCCTCGATTGTAACGGTGCTTGCCGGTTCGAAGAAAGAAGTTGTAGCTCGCTGCACGTCTGTTGATGGCCGCCCTGCTGCCGTTATCACCTGGGTGACCACCGCCAATGGCAATGGAACATCTGTGTCTAAACTGGGCACGGATGACACAGTGACTGTGAGCAGCGAGTACCTCTTAGTTCCCACACCAGCAGACAACGGCAAAGACATCAGCTGTGTGGTGACCCACAGGACGCTGGACAAACCTGAGAGCTTCAAGCTGAAACTCGCAGTTCAGTGTAAGAACTGATCCATGCAAATACAAATCTGAACTCAGGCTGTGAATTCTTTTGCCATGTGTGCTTAAACATGGCAGTCATTTACTCACTTCATAATGATTCAACTCGATATACCCCCCCCCCCCCCACCCGTTTGCTCTCTCAACTACATATCTGTCTTTCCTGCAGATGCTCCCAAGGTGACAATAGAGGGATATGATGGTAATTGGTATGTGGGTCGCACAAATGTGGTACTCACTTGCCAGGCTACGGGCAATCCAATCCCTACCATTGTCCAGTGGAAGACGTGAGTATTAAGAAATCGGACATGCTCATCTTTTTCTTTCTCTTTCCAGATTCTTTTTTGCTATTTCTCCATTCAAGGTTTTTGTTCTTTTCCTTCATTCCCTGGTCCACAGTCCTAACAGAGTTGTAATCAGCACTCTCATTGTTACAACCCTGTGCTGATTGTAGAGATACCTACATAATTTTTCATAATGGACTGTGTGATTTGAGATTTCACCCTTGGACAGTGAGAAACGCAATATGACTTTCTCACTGCTTTTCTCTGCATCATCTTTTAACTCGAATGTGAGAAAATGTGAACACAGATTGAAACTTGAAAATGGGAGAGAGATGAAATTCTATGTCCCAGCTTAGTCATGCCGATTTTCCCATTCTTCCCCCATTATGTTTTTCTCTCCTCCCAATATGTGATAACGGACTGCCTTTTGAGAAATGGGGGGAAATGATTGGTTTTGGCACCGTTGATCAAGATTACTGGAATTTGATGTCACTGCACTACAACAGGTTTTTGTAAATGTACATGCACCAAAGTGCTCTCGTACCCAAAGTTCAACAAACTGTAGTCCTATTACCACCCCCCTTTTTGTTCCCTTGTTTTTTTCCTTCTTCCTCATGCTGATTCTCACATCCCTGCAGTCTGTCAGGAGAGATGCCTGATACAGTGTTGGTCTCAGACAACCAGTTGAAGGTGCTGAAGGTGGACGAGTCTGTCAATACAACTTTTATCTGCGAGGTTACGAATCGCATAGGGGTTGGCAAGGACCAGGTCACGGCTTTGGTAAGAGGTAAGTGACAGAACATACACAAACATGCACACAACATAGACATGGCTGTGACATGCCTGTAGGAATACTATGACATCAAAGGAGGACAGCTTTCAAACATATACAGTATTTTAACATTTCCAAAGTATTGCATTCTCTCACAACTTGCTCTGACACCACTTACAATTTTAACATAAGAAATTACATGTCTCTCACAAATACATGTCTGCTGCTCAAAGTAGGTTAAAACCACTGCAAGTTTAATGGCCTGACTTGCACACATATGTAAAGTGCATGCAGTGAATGTCTGCAGCTGAAAGCACACTTGGGTCTTAATCATTTAAACCTTGCCCCCAGTTTGTCTGGAAAATATTTATATCCTTTGGACTGATGACCTGGAACCAAGTGCACTTTCATCACACAGGCTACACTGTCTTGATGTACCATACTCTAGTCTTCCTCAGGGATGTACCGTGTTCTCACACATACACACACACACATTCTGTGCTGAGGAATGCCTTGGGTGTGTAGTTGAGGGCTAGTGGGTTCAGCTGCTCTGTCCACGGGGTCTTTATGCATGTATGTGAGTGAGTGAAGCTGTGTGTGCGCGCGCGCGCATGCACTTGCAGTCGAGTGTGCCTAAATCTTTTGGGTTGTCTAGAACTCTACTTGAAAGAGTCATGTTCTTCTGTCACCTGCTTTGTTCACTGATAACCTTCATCAACAGAAGCTGGTGTTCTCATCTTTAACATGTCATCTGTCTTTACTGTTGGTAATTAATTGCACTCTCCTTTTGCTTCTTGTGTGATCTCAGTAACAATAAATTAACTTTCTTTGTGTCGGTGGTAGTCAAGGTCTGGTTTCCCATTTTGTGCCTCAATTGCCATTTAAAACCATCCTCTATCTGATATTTTGCTTTGTTTTTCTTAAATGATAGTAAGTGCTCCATCTCCTAAAGACTTAAACACTGACAGCAAGTGCCTTCTCAGGAGCACCTTTCAGTTACCACAGGAGCAACAAAAGCAAAGAAATGAGCAGTATCTCATTAGTCAGTGCCTAGAAGATAAGCGCTTCATTTACTACTAATGATACCTTTTGACTTAAAGTAACATTGTTGACTTTAAAATAAGTGGATTTTAATATTGCCTTGGATTCCACTGTATATTGTATATTGAAGGATACATGCAGTTTATACTTTGAGTGTCTGCTGCTGCTGAAACAGTTACTCAAATAATCTTGCATTATTTATAGTGAAGCATGTTAAGTAGTTTTTAAGAATTGTTTGAAAGTTAAAATGATCTTAATCATTTAGCTAATTAGAATAAAATCGTATGTCTGCTTCTAGCATCTCAAATGAATGCAGTTTCCCCTTATGTCATCTTACTGTACAGTTGAATATTGTTGGGATGTTTGGACTAAAAAAAAAAATGGTACAGTGATCTCTTAAAAAAGGTCCCTTTTTTGCACTGTTCTGTGAGCATTATATACGAAATAATTAGTCATATCGTCCTTAAAAAATGCAAATATTTGTTACTATAAAAATAATGAATATTTGAGTGCAGTGGTAAGATGAAATGTTCCATTCAATGAGGCATTTTATCTTTCACCTCATGAAATATTCTTTCATTGCACAAATGAAAAAAACATTCATTATTTCTTATATAACGCCTAAAATAAAACCTTGTCATTTGATATTTTCTTAATTTATAAACAAGAGAAAAGGGACTTGCATTTTGGTGTGTGTCACTGGTCCTTTGAGGTCAAGATGTTCCAAACAGTCCGACATTAACTTAAATACTAATTCAGTGCTATCCAAAATCATTGCTTTGTATGCCTCGTGATTATGATGATACTTATCAGCTTTGGTAATATCAGCATCTTTCATGGCCTTAAAATAACAATGTAGTTTGTACCTGGTGCTGTGCATTGACTTCATGTAGAGACTGCTGTCTGTTTTCCTTAGTCCAGCAAAAAAATCGCGACAAATATGTCAAGCTCTTCTACGGTGTACTGGATTTGTTTTTTTTTTTTGTGTTGGAAGAATAAGCTCCATCAATGAGCTTGTTTTTAAATTGTCGTCTGTCACCAAACAAACCCTACCATGTTTGATTTTAAGCTAAGTGGTGTTGCTGCCAGTGTGAGCATGTGGTGGTCATGGCATACAATGGCACAAAACGTATAGAACCAAAATTTCATGCTAAATAGAACCAACATTGCTCGGCAAATGGTACAAATGATCCATATCACGTGACATACAAACCACCAATCAAATGACAAGGATCTTTTTAGGCGTTATATAATGTTGCTTACTTTACCACCATAGGGCTTTGGGTATGGTCCAGTGATTCTAACAAACCAAAATTAAGGTAGAGAACAGTCATTTACATTGTGGTGGGTTGAGTTACACCCTCTGACGATGTTCATTCGTTCGCCATGCATCATACAAAATACATCCCGTCTACTCCTCTGCTACCTGCCTGCACTTACTGACGGTTATTTTCTGCTGACATGAGGAATTTTTGTCCATTAAAGGGAGGGGAAGGACATCATTCTGATGTATGTTAAGAGCTACAATCCTCCGTTGATGTAATTTTCTAGATTGTCCTTTTTATTTCATTTTTCCTGTATTTACTGATTTCATTGTCTTCCAGCCTCCTTTTTTTTTCTTTCAAGTCACTCATGGAGCCACAGCATGCGTCACAACTTGTTGATGGCCATTCTCTTTATAGTAGTCTTACAGATGTGTGTTACACAAGGGATGGCACCATGTTTTGCAGTGTAGTACATAAAGAAAGCAGGTCGGATGCAAAGATTCTGGGAATACAGGGAAGAAGATGAAACTCAGTGTTTAGATTCAAAGAAAAGTTATGTGCAGTGAGATAAATCTGTGTTTTGCAATTCTCACATGCAGAGAGATGTATGGGACAAAGATGTAAGTGGTGAGGGAGAGGAGATGACTTGAACGCTCAAGGGAATCTTATGGCTGTGCATCCCCCCAAGTGTTGGTGTCCACTGTTGCATGACATAGCACGTGTCCCACCGTCATCAAGCCTCTCGGAATGGATCAGTCACCCTTTGCTGGCTCAGCTTCTGGCTGCTTCTGATTCCTCATCCTTCCACAATCCGTTCCACTCTTTTATCCTGTGTTTTCACTTCTCTCTGATTACCCATCCCACTTTTTTGTTCCTCTCTGTCCTTCTTCTGTATTTTGAGTTTCTTGTGTGTTTGTACTTCCCACA
>NC_047109.1:72901115-72953615 GCF_902500255.1 Thalassophryne amazonica | reverse complement strand
GTGTAAAGTGCCACACAGACCGACTGAACATGTAGAAGTAACACAATTGACAAATTGACATACGTAAGATGTATAGATGTAGCATAAATATGAAATGGATTTAGCCATAGTATGCAAGAGGTAAGAGAAGAGTGGAACACAGATACCGGCCTCTTTGCGCTCAAGAATTACTTCTGTTAGGTTACAAATCAGAATGTGGACTAAGACTTGATCTGACTTTCTATTTTCAAACTGCAATGCACATTTTACAGTAAATGGCTACTGACTAATCTGAAGGAGTATGTGGAACAAGCAACAGAAAGAATGGTAATATAAGATTTCTTTGACTTTCATACAGTTGATATAAAACTTCGTCAAACAGGGATTTACAGTAGAAAATAGTTGCTTCAGGCTTCAAAGTCAGCATTTGTTTATGAAAATCTAGTCGAGGTTAACTCATCCCGATGTCACATTAATTACTGAACACACGGGTAAAGGGAATGGTTTAGTCTGTCTGCAAAGAATTAATGCATGCCTTTTGACAAATGAGTAGAAACAACAGGTCACATCTCGGCACCAACAACACTATATTACAAGTTCATTTAAGTGTGAAAGAAAAATCGAAATGTCAAAAGAAGAGAAAATTGAATTCTTACAAAGCCCAGCCTTGTGTGTGACTGTTTTTTTTTTCTCTCTCTCTCTCTCTCCAATGCAAAACAAGACATCTGGGCTCATTTTGTGAAGTTCATAGCTTGAAATATTGTCCTTTTTAAAATTTGAATCTTTCATAATGTCTGGTACCGTTGCTTAGACGTCCATGCTTGTACCCACACTTTTCCCTCCTCTGTTGTTGCTGCCACCATTGCTGTGAGAGAGGAATCAAATTAATCAGAATCAGAAAAGTTTTATTGCCATATGAGTGAACAAGTTCACAACACTAGGAAATTGCTGCGGTACTTGGTGCTAACATAAAAAAAATAGAGCAGTAAAACAAGTAATATATAATAAAACTTTACACTATAACAATGTTACAAAATGTACAGAATGTATGAGCTAAGATAAATAAATGGTGGTGATAGCAACAATGTAGAGTTCTAAAGGTTCTTGTTTAGGAGGCTAACAGCAGAGGGGGAAAAAACTGTTCTTATGGCGGGAGGTTCCGTTCCGAAGGGACCGTAGCCTCCTGCCTGAGGGGAGGAGGATCGGCTCTGATCCGACCTGAACGCCCCAGTGTCCTGGAGGTGTACAGGTCCTGAAGAGATGGAAGGTTGCAGCCAATCACAATGCGCTGTAGTCTCTGAATTCTTTACACTAAAAATTAATCCGTTTATGCCCAGATTTTTTTTTTTAATAAATAAGTGGAAAAAGTTGCATTAGTACCTTTGAGTTGTTTTTTTTTTTGTTTTGTTTTTTTATTGTGAGTAGAAAATGACAGTGATACACTTTGGTAACAGTTGTTGCCAGTGGGGCAAAATGGGTTAAATGACAAAGCGCTGTGAATGTTGTCTGCCATTTCTTACGCTGACAAGTGTACAGGATACATGAAGAAAGACTCCCTGATCATTGTGATGTGGTATACTGTCCTATTCTCCGATGAAACACTTTAATTTATTCAACTTTGTCATAGTCCATGTTGGGTGCTAACTGCAATCATGCACCTATGGCCTTGAATAGACCATGGCTCCAAAGTGAGCATGGAGTAACAGGAAGTCGAAGTGCACAACCATGAGATTTGTGTTGCATTCAGGCACGCAGAACATGTAATTCCGACCAATAACAGCAGAGGGTTTTGCAAACTTTCGCATGCGTTCCCCCTGCATGACGGCAGCCTGGTGGAGTCTCCTAGGCATTGCTGCTCTCAGTACTGTGGATGTGAGTGTAATAATCATGGCATCATTGACTACTCAACATCAAAATTGCAGTGATATTGCACAACTGTAAAGTTGATTCGTCCGTACATCCAATTCTGTAGTAGCACTGATAGAGTTGATCTTTATCTTTTTTGGTGTTTTTAAATACAATCATGGTAAGAGAAAACAGTCAGGGCTCTGATACTGTGGCTCCAGCATGCTAGGAGTGTTCAGATCTCTCATCAGTTGTGCCTTTGAGGGCAGTAATCTTATCTGCCGAAGAATTTAATCATTTTTTATCAAATTACTAAAATGCATTTATCTGTGGTCGAAGGGTGAAGCAGAGGGAAGCAAGAGTTCAGTGAAACCACTTTGCATCTTAAGGGATCTATTCACCACGGTCATCTTGGGATGACTGCATCTCTCTGGAATTTTTAGTGCACTCCAATAGAATTATTGGTTTGGATGACGAGTCCTAGTTTACTGCTTCGCTCCCTTCTCCCAGACAGGTTTGACTTAATCAAACTCAACTTAAAATGGGTACTATTCCTCAGGATAAGTGAGTAACATGGCAGTTGTAATTTAGCCAGTAGCAGTAGTTGGAGAAAAAGTGAGCACATTTGAAAGCAGTGCATGTGATTTAGAGAAGTAGTGAGTTGCAGATCTGTTCTTTGCTCTGCATCTCTGGATTCCAGGAGGAATTGTCATTCTGCTGTCGCTTTGTCACTCAACTCTCTCTGCCGCCACCTCCCCTTCATCTCATTTCCACTCTGCTCTCCGCCATACATCATTGTCCTCCTCTACATGACTTCACCTGTTATGCCCTGCGCAGACCATTCCCTGCTCCTTCGTGAAGTGTATGTGGCTTGCTCTCTGGCTTCTATCACGCCGGCCATCACTGCTTTGCCTTGTGATTTGTGGTGAGCGGAGAGAGAGAGAACCTTGGACAGATCATGGCTGTTGAAGGGCAAAAATGGCTGAAACTTCACTATGACATGGCTGTGGGAATGGGGACAGGAGCAGCTCTCAGGGAAAGGAGGAAATGTCAGTGTGGCTAGAAGCTCAGCACACACATTTGACTGTACTGACACCTCAGCATTCAAACACACTTCACTGAATACACTTCAGATGAGCTCCACTGACATCATCCAACCAGTGCCTTCTTTGTGTTTCCCTTCTTTCTTTGACTTTGCCCTTTTCCAACTTCTCCTTTTTTATGCTGTATTTTGTTTCTTCCTTGCTGTTTCTCTTCCTTTTACTCGTTCTTTCTTTTCCTGCCTCTCCTCCCTCCTACAGAGCCCCCAGGGAACTCCTCCAACGCTGGTGTGGTGGCAGGAGCTGTGATTGGCTCCCTGCTGGCCTCCCTTTTGGTTGCCGCTCTCATCGCCGTGCTTGTCACTCGTAGTCGCAGGCAGCAGCAAGGTTATCGTGCTAATGGCGGCACAGACATGAAGACGCGCATATTTGGCAGCGGCAAGAAGGCCAGTAAGAACGGCACAGGTGGTGGTGCAAGTACCGGCGGTGTGGGAGGTGGCGGCAACAACGGTCCTGTCTACGTTTACAATGAGGGTTCATCCCACCAGGGCCTCGGAGACAAAAACCACCACCAACCACTCGCTGTGGGGAGTCGGTCTGAAGTTATTTCCACTACGCCCACTGCTCAAGACATCCTGCTAAGCAGCGAGATAGATGAAGCAGAGAGGAGAAAGTTTGACGAGCTGGAGGACGAGGAGAGGTATGACCACTTCAGTGGAGGGGCCCCCATCCTTCAGCTTCGTCCACCACACGACCAGGACGATGTGATTAGAGGTTACATGGATGATGACATGGAGTCCCAGGGCGACGGCTCTGTCATTTCACGGACTGCCGTTTACGTATAGAAGAGAAAAGGAAAGCAGGAGGAGAAAAAAGTCAGGGTGGAGGATTCCTCCTGAGACATTTTGTGGTTCCAGGGTCTTGTTCCTTTCTGATAGAATTAAAAAAAAAAAAAAAAAAAAACTTTCATTGTCTTTTTATTTTTTAATTATATGTTTGTTTTAAGCATAACCTGTTAATCATAGTACAACTCCAGAACGCACTGGACAGGGGGAGGTTGGAAGGAATTATCTTTGTCTGATCCCAAAAACAAACAGAAAAAACCCACCTGACTGCCACTGCTTTACTCGTACTATTGCTATCACTGGAACCTTGACAAGAACTCCGACAGCCGAAAGGGGAGCAACTACGTGGCTTAAGCGTAGGATAATGGCATCATGGTAGAGACGTTTCACTCGCATATTCACTTATCTCCAGCAGAACAGAAGTGGAAGGGGCTGTCAGACAGTTAGATGTTGCCTGCTATTCTCGGTTCTCCTGTGAGAAAGCTTTTTTTTGTTTTGTTAAATGCCATAGCAGCTGCTGGGTAGTGAGCAGGTCGTGATGCACGTGGAGGAAAACATTTCAAGGTAAAGACGGTGGCATCATGATTTCAGATGAGGAAACCGTATTTGCTTATGTCTGCTGGGTATGTGCAAGTTATCTTTTCTGCTCTTTACTTTCGTCTTGAACTCCAAAACAATTGCAAACTATCAGTGATATAGTACATCAGCTGTGGTAGAGTTTTTAAAACAAAATTTAGTGCCCTTCCCAAAACAGGAGATGACTTATTCAACAAAGTACTATAGGGGACTTCGAGTTAATTCAGAGTTCTTAACAAGGTATTCACATGCAATGTTTTCCCACAGTGCCTGGAGGTAAGAGAGGCTAAACATGGGATGAGGAATTGAGGTCTAGCTGATCTGACAAGATCAGGGGATGGAGCGCAAGCAATGCAGGAGACAGGAGGACTGGAAAGCAGCATGTCTCTTCTTTTCTATTCCTCCTCATCCCTGTCTTTTCAAAGTGCTCCTGGCAGGAGGAGCTTGATTGGTAATGAGCCGTGAAGATGCTTGCTTAGCTGGGACCAACAGATTGCAACCGCTTATCATTTATGACGTTGCGCCGTCTACGCCTTCTATTTCTCTGGCTCCATCATCCCACCATCTCTGCCGCTCTTTATCGCCCTCTCCTACTGTTTACGAGGAGCTTGATTTATCCAGGGCAGTGTTGAGGTCAGGGCTACAGAGAGCAGAGGAGTATTTTATTGCTCCTGATGTGTCAAATGCCCCACCTCCTCTGTTCCAGCCTGGACTGCCCTGACATGTCAGGACTGACTGATCCACCTGGAGTGGCCATGTTTGCTGTACATCCCCCCCCGCCCCCGCCTCCTCTTACATTAAATAGGCGGGTGTAACAGATCCCCACTTCCACTGTCAACAGCGCCAGGTAGATTTTCAGCGAGTCACATACTCTTTTTTTTTTTTTTTTTTTTTTTCCCCATTAGCGGATGTTGTTAAATACAGCGAGTTATTTGTAGACAAACTTAAGCTTATGTCCACAGTGACGCTGAGGGAGTCGTATTGACTAAGTGGCAGTGAAATGACCCTTTATGATACAGATGCAGACTGCTTGTTTGTCTTCTGCCTGCTAATTTATCTTGATAACTCTCCAGAGGCCATTTCAGGCAAATGATGCATCATGGCCACTTTACCCTGCTGTCTTAAAGCCCATTGTGCACACCTGCATGCATCATTGTATCTTATCAGTCACCAGATGACTTAAATGGTGCCCTTGGAGATGAATCCTACTGCCTTCTTTCTTTTTTTTTCCCCCTTCTCGTTGTTTCTGGCTTTTTAGTCATGTATCCTTCCCTGTTGTGGTATTCACACGGCTGCAGGTCAACCTGAGGTATTAACAAGACCAAGGATATTTATTGTTTTCAGCTAGTACTAGTGGTGGGCACAGTTATCCTGGAAAACATTTAGCTGATCTTGCTGCTCACCACTTAAATGAATGCAGCTTGGTTTCTTGTTTTTGCCTCTATAAAAACCTGGAAAAACCTATGAGGAGCTTCCAAAAAAAAGTTTAGCACGTCAAGATCAGATGATTCAGATGCACATGAATAACTAAATGAACAAATGAAACTGCTGTTGCCTTTGCACTGTGTCCATTTCACTCACTGGATTTGTGTACAAGCTCCAAACAGGCACAAATGCATGGTTTTTAGGTTTACAAACATTTTTCACAAAAATCCAAAATTTAGTGGCGGCAAATTGGTCTGCTCATGGCTTTTGCTAATTAGCTGAACTGTCCCAACCACTAACTAGTACCCATTTGAGATGTGATGGTATTTTGGCTTTTAATTTTCAGAGGGGTGGAGAGAACAGGAAAGACAAGACTGGTTTTGATGTTTGGGCCCAGTCTGGCATATGGATTATCTCATGGCCTTAGCTTATATGAAATGCTACTCCTGCCAATCTGTACATTTATTGAACATAGCTGCTTTGTCACAGCCACCAAAAAGTATTGTTTTTGCACTTGTGTGTTGCTGTCTAGATGCACACAGAATGCATGTAACATTCGGTTTGAGGGCAAAAACAGAAGTTGTCTGTACATTTTGATGTGAGGTACTTGTGCACTATATATGTAAAATCATTATTTTTCTTGTGAAAAATGTGCATATTTCTGAAATCTGTAAATATCAATGGAGCCAGTACTTATTGAACAAAAGAGGACGATGCCTTGTGGTGACCTTGCTCAAAGTTCAAATGTCTCGGAAGGCATTCAGAATGTAATTTTTGCTTTTATCTCTGTGGTTTCAGCGTGGTGACACACTGAACTGGCTGAGTTTACACTTTAATTTTTTTAAAATTTGTCCACAAATATACAGTACCCCGCCCCATGCCTCAAGTTTGCATTTCCAAACAAAAATGATTTTTGTGCAATTGGCTACACCCTCTTCTTAACACAGACTTTGCATAATGTTAAAATATACACATTACCCATCAGGTAGACTGCAACTACAGAGGATGTGATATGTATGTGTGTGTGTGGCCTCTAAGTCAGCTCTGTGTTTGTATATAATTGTCTGTCAGTGTATCTTTTCATGATGCTTGGGGTGCTTTGGGGCATCTCTCCTTGCTTTTGCGGATGCTACCTGAATAGCCACTTTTGTTTTTTCTTTTTTGTCACCATATGGAGGAGAAAAACATGCAACGGATTATTGTGCAGCGCTTGGACACAAACATTTATATAAATATATCTATATGAAGAATGCAGAGAAACATTCGCCCACACACAAACACCCCTCAGTCACTCATTATTCTCACTCCCACAGCCAAACTATGCTGAAGACACCTCACACCTGACAAACTCTGCTGTCTTCTGACATAAGCCCACACAAATATGTGCGCTCAAAAAATGCAGAAGCGTGACTTCTCTTCTTGCTCAGCAGCTCTGTCAGGACAGACACTGTGTGGACGGATCTGCATTATGACATGCCCCTGTTCCACTGCTTTCTTGTTCCCAAATAGGTCCAACCTGTTCCCATCTGGATGACCACGTGCGACTGCAGTCACAGGGACGATCCTTTTACTCGTTGTCAGGGGAACAGTGCTTGTTGGAAATAGTGTGTCCTTTCCGCTTCTGTTGTACACCAGATATATAAATCTCAGAATGCGCCACTGTTGGGGGACACACACACACACACACCCCATCAGTTGCTCTTACAGTCGCAGCTCTCTGCTCATCTACATAGTGCCCCACACACACACACACACACACACACACACACACACACACACACACACACACACACACACACACACACACACACACACACACACACACACACCTGCCACCCACATCAGTTCACATAAGGTGTGTCAGACAAAAACCTTCAGCGAATTCATGATCCTGCCCCGAGTGTAGCATGAGGTTAGTCAAAATACAAGAAAGCCACATAGTTTTATAGGTTCTTTGGCTCCAAATATCTCACTACTAATCAAAGCCTTAACATTTCCCATCTGATATGGCAGAAAAAATATGTACATAGTATAAATATATAAATATGTAGTGAGAAATTACTAATTTATGGTGTCACGTTTGTGTATTCAGTGAATGCAAGCATGAAGGATTTTTTTTTTCTCCTTTTTAGTTGTTCCCCCCCTTGTTTTATTTTGTGGTGCTTTATAATTTATGTTTTCTGAGTGCTTTATTCTTGACTGCTGCGCTGTGATTTCTGCCAAAACTGGCAAATATGCGTCCTCTATACAAAACGAACTGTACACACATCTTGTCCCAAAATGTGCTTTTATCAACTGCTCATTGTGAATTTTTTTTAAATTTTTTTTTTTTTTTAACTACGTTTTAGTCTCTTGAAAAGAAAAATCTAATTAGAATTGTCACACTTTTGTCATGTCTCTTTTTTCGTATTTGGAAGCTATTAAAGATTTCTTGATTTTTGAAGCCTTCAGCATTGTTTGCTTCTCCTTTACTTCTAACACAGGATAACTTGATTGAATAGACGCTACATCCACTGATTTTAAACTGATTACATTTGAAGATTAATCAATCGGGCTGTGTACTGTTCTCGCTGTCTGTAGAGGGTTTTCATGTGACGTATCGGTCACGTCATTTTGTGTCCCGCGGCCATTCTGGATTATGACGCGGTGGCCGCTGTGTTACGCTACGTGCATTTGGCGAACAATTGTAGAAGCTTTAACGTTGGTGTGAAGAAGCTTCACGGCACCGTGGCGCTGAGAGAGATCCGCCACTACCAGAAATCCACTGCTCCCAGAATTTTATTTTATTCGGCAATAAAATTATATAAGAATACATAAAAATACTGCCGAGGATAACACAAGAACGCTTCCAATACGGATGCTTATTTACATTGTGGTCCTCCAGCACCGAGCTGCTGATCCGCAAGCTGTCCTTCCAGCGCCTGGTGAGAGAAATCACTAGGACTCCAAGACGACCTCCGCTTTCAGAGCTCCGCTGTGATGCTCTGCAGGAGGCTGGCGAAGCTGCCCTGGTCGGCAGCTTCCTAGTTCACAATATCGCAGTGTGACACTGTTGGTCAATTTGTTACATCACCACTAAATTCACTATCTGGTACAAGATACGGTTCCACTAAACCAACTGCTACACATCTATCACGATAAATGGACTGCATTTATATAGCGCTTTTCCATCTGCATCAGGCGCTCAAAGCGCTTTACAATCATGCCTCACATTCACCCCGATGTCAGGGTGCTGCCATACAAGGCGCTCACTACACAAATAGCTTTACCTCGAGGATTTAAAGCATCGTAATAACCGGACATTCTCTCCATTTGTCTATCACGCGCCAGCCTCCTTGTAATCCAGAATGGAGACAGCATCTGTCCTGTAGCAAATCGGTCACATGATTGAAAACCCTCTATAGTCAATCATCCGTCACCAGCAGCACCTTCTTTCACTCATTTCCTGGTTTTGGTGTTTGCCTTCTTTCGGTTCAGGCTGATCCTTGTGTGTACAGTATGTGTGTATGCTGTCAACACAGAGGCTAGAACAGGGTTTTGCAACCAGCGTTGGACTAGGAAAGTCCATTTTGTAACATTTATCATGTGCTCGAGCACACCCCATCCTCGGCTGTGGTAACTTTGTTAGTTTGGTCACGGTGGTTTAAATGTCAATTATTCTGTCAAGTTTTCAGATGAGCATTCATAAAATAAAGTATTTTAGTATGTTTTCTACTCGAGGGTTTCAGGATTTAAATTTTTATTGGGCTTGCACATAGTGTTTAGGCAACTGGTTTGTAGTCTTAGCGGTTTTCCCGGGGGGTGGGTGGGTGGGGGAGCGCTGTGATTTCAGTTCACTGTGCAGGACAAGCTGAAAGTGCAAATGAAATGCCTCAATGGCTACATTGTTCTCACCAAACTGGTTTGGTCAAATTTTAACACTGGTACTCATGATTATGTCTGTGCTTGTGTGCACAGTGTGGAATGTGGTAGCACACAATTGCACATGCCCATGAGTGCACATGGACCTGCCTAATTTTCTGTACAAAAGCACTTATTTTCCCACAAAATGATGCAATCAAATTCTGCTTTTTTTTTTTTTTTTTTTTTTTTTTTTTTGGCTTTGCTTTGCTTTCAGAGACGGTGATACTGTGGCAGTGTGTCCTCAGTGTTTGTTTGCATGGTGCTTTGAAGCCATCATGTATCTGTGTCATCTTGGCTCCTTGTCACAGTTCATTTTAGTTGCAGGCTTCTTCTGTCAATACACAGCTATTTATTCGGAGTCCAGCCCACCATCTGGCCTCTCTAATTGCTTTGGATTTTAAGCAGCAGAGATGGAGAGCACTTCCACACAAGCGTACACTTTGACTCCTTTCCTGTTTTCCAGCTGAACGTGAAGGCCCCGCAGCACAATAGAAATGCTTTTAAGCACAGCATGCACTAAAAGCTCGTGCAACACCTGAATTTTTGCTCGTGTTTGTCACAGGAAAAAGGTACATGCCTTCTGTAAAAGCAGTGACCCCGTGAAACAAAACCTGGCCAGTTAGAGCTCAGAGCAAATATCATGGATCTGAAGCCAAAGTGACAGCAGTGATGCCAAACACCACCACTGTGGTCACCATTATCCTGCAGTGATGAGACACGGTATGGTGGCCCTGGGCAATCCAGCTAGCTGGTAGTGGCCCTGTTTACATCACACTGTCTGTGCACGTTAGAGTGAGGCCAGCGGTGTGTTGTTGGCTCGCACACCATGCTAAAGGAGTATGTTCATGTGTTTAGGCACCCACTGAGTTTGCTTTGCTAGATTGTTGGTAGATTTCCTCCGGATGTTTTTGTGTGGAAGAATGTGTCTATACACTATTGGGTTATTTGATATGTCCAGTAACAACCGTGCATGTTTGTGCATTGCTGCGTGTTTAACTTTGGACTGTAGTCACTATACATGTGGTTTTTGGGGATGTTTCTCAAATGCAACATTAAAAGTCTGGCAATATGTTGTGTAAGGCATACAAAAATTATTTTAACACGTGTGTTCAAAATGTGTTTTTTTGGGGGGGAGGTGGGACCAATAATATATTCCTGGCTGATTTTTGCATACGCTCACTCATGTCTGTATATTTCTCACTGCCCAATCCTTCTGAAATTAGATGAATAAATAACCAGGGTGAGCGCCACAATAAACAGCAGCTTGCTTGACACGGATTACAGTGATGTCAGGGTTTCATCCGAAGAGAAAGCACAGTTGTCGTGCTCATCGGTGGAATGCTGCTGGTTGGTTGTGCACTCCATTTCAGTGTGCACACAATTTAAGGTGTGGAGTCTGTATGACATGAAGAGCACAATTCACCAACATCATACCCATCTCTAACATCAGTCATCGCTTACGTTCTGCTGCTGTGACTGTTGTCTAATCCAGAGGGTGAAATAGCTATTTAGTGCTTTGAAGACTAATCTGAGTACAGTGTGTGGACTTTAACAATTAAGCAGATATGGTCCATTGTTTATACATATTATTGTATCAATCATATGTTTGGCTACAGTATGCAGAGTGCTTGCAGATACCAGCGCTATTCACAAAGCAATGAAAGAATGTCGATTTTATAGCAGAGCAGCTGCTTTTAAAACCTGATTGCTCGTTTATTACAGATCATAAATATATATGTAGAACTGTTTATAGCAGTGGTTTTCAAACTCTGGGGTGTCCCCCCCCCGGGGATCACTGGAGTTCTTCAGGGGGGCAAAAAAACCCCAACTGTAAACAGTTAACCAACAAAAAAAAAGGGGGGGGGGAAAGGAAAAAGAAAACATTGTTGGCTAACATGCCAGGAGCAAAATGGATAAATATTTAGTGTGTAAATCTACCAGTGAGAAGAGAGTTTGGGGCAACCAAAAAAAGAAGAAAGTAGAGGACTATCTTTGTTTGCGCCTCTCCACATTGCATCTCCACATCAACCGGCTGTGCGCGTCAAAGACCCAGACTCATTGCTTACACTAAACAAGTTATGAGACTAGATGAGACTAAATATGTATAAAAGTTTAATACACTCAACGAAAATATAAACGCAACACTTTTGGTTTTGCTCCCATTTTGTATGAGATGAACTCAAAGATCTAAAACTTTTTCCACATACACAATATCACCATTTCCCTCAAATATTGTTCACAAACCAGTCTAAATCTGTGATAGCACTTCTCCTTTGCTGAGATAATCCATCCCATCTCACAGGTGTGCCATATCAAGATGCTGATTAGACACCATGATTAGTGCACAGGTGTGCCTTAGACTGCCTACAATAAAAGGCCACTCTGAAAGATGCAATTTTATCACACAGCACAATGCCACAGATGTCGCAAGATTTGAGGGAGCGTGCAGTTGGCATGCTGACAGCAGGAATGTCAACCAGAGCTGTTGCTCCTGTATTGAATGTTCATTTCTCTACCATAAGCCGTCTCCAAAGGCGTTTCAGAGAATTTGGCAGTACATCCAACCAGCCTCACAACCATAGACCACGTGTAACCACACCAGCCCAGGACCTCCACATCCAGCATGTTCACCTCCAAGATCGTCTGAGACCAGCCACTCGGACAGCTGCTGAAACAATCGATTTGCATACCCAAAGAATTTCTGCACAAACTGTCAGAAACCGTCTCAGGGAAGCTCATCTGCATGCTCATCGTACTCATCGGGGTCTCGACCTGACTCCAGTTCGTCGTCGTAACCGACTTGAGTGGGCAAATGCTCACATTCGCTGGCGTTTGGCATGTTGGAGAGGTGTTCTCTTCACGGATGAATCCCGGTTCACACTGTTCAGGGCAGATAGCAGACAGCGTGTGTGGCGTCGTGTGGGTGAGCGGTTTTCTGATGTCAATGTTGTGGATCGAGTGGCCCATGGTGGCGGTGGGGTTATGGTATGGGCAGGCGTCTTATGGACGAAGAACACAGGTGCATTTTATTGATGGCATTTTGAATGCACAGAGATACTGTGACGAGATCCTGAGGCCCATTGTTGTCCCATACATCCAAGAACATCACCTCGTGTGATGCTTCGATCTTAAATATGATCAATCTATCTTTATTAGTTGGCTATGTACCACAGGCTTTTAAGGTGGCAGTAATTAAACCATTACTTAAAAAGCCATCACTTGACCCAGCTATCTTAGCTAATTATAGGCCAATCTCCAACCTTCCTTTTCTCTCAAAAATTCTTGAAAGGGTAGTTGTAAAACAGCTAACTGATCATCTGCAGAGGAATGGTCTATTTGAAGAGTTTCAGTCAGGTTTTAGAATTCATCATAGTACAGAAACGGCATTAGTGAAGGTTACAAATGATCTTCTTATGGCCTCAGACAGTGGACTCATCTCTGTGCTTGTTCTGTTAGACCTCAGTGCTGCTTTTGATACTGTTGACCATAAAATTTTATTACAGAGATTAGAGCATGCCATAGGTATTAAAGGCACTGCGCTGCGGTGGTTTGAATCATATTTATCTAATAGATTACAATTTGTTCATGTAAATGGGGAATCTTCTTCACAGACTAAGGTTAATTATGGAGTTCCACAAGGTTCTGTGCTAGGACCAATTTTATTCACTTTATACATGCTTCCCTTAGGCAGTATTATTAGACGGCATTGCTTAAATTTTCATTGTTATGCAGATGATACCCAGCTTTATCTATCCATGAAGCCAGAGGACACACACCAATTAGCTAAACTACAGGATTGTCTTACAGACATAAGGACATGGATGACCTCTAATTTCCTGCTTTTAAACTCAGATAAAACTGAAGTTATTGTACTTGGCCCCACAAATCTTAGAAACATGGTGTCTAACCAGATCCTTACTCTGGATGGCATTACCCTGACCTCTAGTAATACTGTGAGAAATCCTGGAGTCATTTTTGATCAGGATATGTCATTCAAAGCGCATATTAAACAAATATGTAAGACTGCTTTTTTGCATTTACGCAATATCTCTAAAATTAGAAAGGTCTTGTCTCAGAGTGATGCTGAAAAACTAATTCATGCATTTATTTCCTCTAGGCTGGACTATTGTAATTCATTATTATCAGGTTGTCCTAAAAGTTCCCTGAAAAGCCTTCAGTTAATTCAAAATGCTGCAGCTAGAGTACTGACGGGGACTAGAAGGAGAGAGCATATCTCACCCATATTGGCCTCTCTTCATTGGCTTCCTGTTAATTCTAGAATAGAATTTAAAATTCTTCTTCTTACTTATAAGGTTTTGAATAATCAGGTCCCATCTTATCTTAGGGACCTCATAGTACCATATCACCCCAATAGAGCGCTTCGCTCTCAGACTGCAGGCTTACTTGTAGTTCCTAGGGTTTGTAAGAGTAGAATGGGAGGCAGAGCCTTCAGCTTTCAGCCTCCTCTCCTGTGGAACCAGCTCCCAATTCGGATCAGGGAGACACACACCCTCTCTACTTTTAAGATTAGGCTTAAAACTTTCCTTTTTGCTAAAGCTTATAGTTAGGGCTGGATCGGGTGACCCTGAACCATCCCTTAGTTATGCTGCTATAGACTTAGACTGCTGGGGGGTTCCCATGATGCACTGAGTGTTTCTTTCTCTTTTTGCTCTGTATGCACCACTCTGCATTTAATCATTAGTGATTGATCTCTGCTCCCCTCCACAGCATGTCTTTTTCCTGGTTCTCTCCCTCAGCCCCAACCAGTCCCAGCAGAAGACTGCCCCTCCCTGAGCCTGGTTCTGCTGGAGGTTTCTTCCTGTTAAAAGGGAGTTTTTCCTTCCCACTGTCGCCAAGTGCTTGCTCACAGGGGGTCGTTTTGACCATTGGGGTTTTTACGTAATTATTGTATGGCCTTGCGGCAACTGTTTGTTGTGATTTGGCGCTATATAAATAAAATTGATTGAAATTGATTGATTGATCATGTTGCAGCAGGATAATGCATGGCCCCATGTTGCAAGGATCTGTACACAATTCTTGGAAGCTGAAAATGTCCCAGTTCTTGTATGGCCGGCATACTCACCGGACATGTCACCCATTGAGCATGTTTGGGATGCTCTGGACCGGCGTATACGACAGTGTGTACCAGTTCCTGCCAATATCCAGCAACTTCGCACAGCCATTGAAGAGAAGTGGACCAATATTCCACAGGCCACAATTGAGAACCTCATCAACTCTATGCAAAGGTGATGTGTTGCATTGCATGAGGCAAATGGTGGTCACACCAGATAATGACTGGTATCCCCCCCCCCCCCCCCAAAAAAAAAAAAACAAAACTGCACCTTTCAGAGTAGCCTTTTATTGTGGACAGTCTAAGGCACACCTGTGCACTAATCATGGTCTCTAATCAGCATCTTGATATGGCACACCTGTGAGGTGGGATGGATTATCTCAGCAAAGAAGTGCTCACTATCACAGATTGACTGGTTTGTGAACAATATTTGAGGGAAATGGTGATATTGTGTATGTGGAAAAAGTTTTAGATCTTTGAGTTCATCTCATACAAAATGGGAGCAAAACCAAAAGTGTTGCGTTTATATTTTTGTTGAGTGTATTATTTGTTAAAATGTTAGTTATGTCAAAGACATTTAAAAACACTGAGGTGTTTAAATGGTAAGATGTATAAAATATGACAAAAGGTAAAAATAGAATAGAAAGTTATTTAAAAACACGTTTAAAATGTTTGAAAAGGGTTTTTATACCCTTTTTGTGAAAGAATAGAAAGTTCTTTAAAAACATGTTTCAAATGTTTACAAAGGCTGTAAAATGTGTAAATGCATGCAGTTCCTTAAATATATTTAAAATATGTTTAATATGTAAAAGAATAAAAAGAAACGCACAAAGATGTTGAAATTGTGTGTGTGTCGGGGGGGCAGCAATTTATTTGTTTGCTGACGGGGAGCTCACTCGCCCACACTTTGAAAACCCCTGGTTTATAGCATTGTGAAAAGTGACACAACGTGCTGCAGCAAGAATCAGTCCAACATTCCTGGAGCTGTAGTCGTGCATGCAGCTTTAGCCATTTAGTATGAAACTAACAGTGGCTGCATGCAGCACAAACGACTTGGCGGCACAACCAACAGTAACACTTGACAGCATTGTAACTACTTTTTCATGCTAGCTTGCAAAATTCTTCAGTCGCCTGGAAAATAATTACAGTTTTCCATATGATCAGATGTGTGGTGATTTTTGGGTTATTAAAAGTAGGATTCTCATGAGACTGTTATGAATCCATTAATTTTAACGCTACCAACCTTCTGTTGTGAACCAGCAGAGCTGTTCACAAGGGGCTGTGATGTCATCACTTCAGTACTCTATAGTGCTTTTCCATCTACCAGATGGAAAAGCAGTGATGCCTCACTTACTTCCATAGCCAACACCAGAACCCATCTTTACAGTTGGGTGGACTGAGACAATACAGATTAAGTGTCTTGTCCAAAGATACAGAGAAGTACCATGAGCAGGATTAAAACCCAGGTTTACATATTGGCAGGCCAGCTTCTTACCCACTGAGCTACCTGTTCCACAGTAGTGTAGTACTTTTGAGAAATGGGGGTGGCCTGGTTGCCTACTTGGGTGGTTCCCATCTAAGAACCAAGGTGGTTTTGTAGTATAATGGATGCAGTGGCGCACAGCAGAAGTCCATAATTGAAGACCTGACTATTTGAATGTTGTATTGGCAGCTTTGCACATTATATATAGAAAAACCAATTAGAGAGCCCATCTGTAGTACTATTAATGGAGAATTCTGTGGAATTATAATTTATGCTTGATTATTAATGTTTAGTGGTCATCTTTTCATTTGGGACAAAAATGATCTGGCACATTTATTTAGAACACAGACACCACATTGGCATGCAGAAGCTAAGTGGATAATTTGTTACTGGATTTGGCTGTAACGATTCTCAGAAAGCTCCTTCTTGTTGTCACTGAACAGGCAAAAATATCAAGTGCATGGCTACACAGACTGACTCACTATGGAGCTAAATGTGCACTTTTACCTCACTAAATGTAAATAAGTTTTAAAATGAGCAATTATACAGTTAGCCTTGCCTTAGCACAGCTGTCCTTCTTTGCTGTGGTTGTCTGCTGAGTGATTGCAAATCAACGGTGGAAGGCCGGCTGGGTTTTGAAAAGATAAGTTCACCAGTCATACAGTCTTAAAGAAAGCGCATGCTTCAAAAAACCTACAGTGTTTTTTGAAAAAATTGTGACAAAAGGGTGAGTTTATACAAGAATATTGGAATGTTACAAACTCTCTACTAATATTTGGTTTGGCCAATACTGGTTGGAAAGCATTTTAAAAAGTTATGAAGGGAACTTTGTTAAACGATTAAGATTCTGTGTACATTTTCTTTGGTTTGTTGGCAGAATTATTACCTCTGCCAAGGAGGTTATCTTTTCGGTCGCATTTGTTTGTTTGTCTGTCTGTCAGCAGGATAACTCAGTTTTGAACGGATTTTGATGAAATTTTGTGGAGTGGTTGGAAATGGCAAGAGGAACAAGTGATTAAATTTCAGTGATGATCCGGATCCCGATGCTAACGCGTTAGCATGTCTATGGCATTTTCAATGTTAAAAGTTAGCATTAAGCAGTTGCAGCTGTCATCACGTTCAGGTGCATTTGTTTTCAAATTGTAATATTTCTTAAATTTATTTTTGTTGAAATTTTGTGGAGTGGTTGGAAATGACAAGAGGAACAAGTGATTAAATTGTAGTGGTGATCCGGATCAGGATCTGGATCCCGATGCTAACGTGTTAGCATGTCTAATGCATTTTCAATGTTAAAAGTTAGCATTAAGTAGTTGCACCTGTCATCACGTTCCGGTGCATTTGTTTTCAAATTGTAATATTTCTTAAATTTATTTTTTGTTCATTTATTATATACAATTTTAGAGAAAGAGACAAAAATAAATAGATCATTGTTTATATATTAATAATCTAATGATTATTATATACAATTATAGAGAAAGAGACAAAAAAAATAGATCACTGTGCCAAGGAGGGAATCTCTTTAGGATTAGTGACTCTATGGCCTTGTTTAGAGAAGTGTTTCATAAATGTTAAAAAATTCATATATTTGCAGTTTAGTTGAATAATAAATTGAATTTTGTCTCTTATTTGTTTTTGTCTATAAGCACATGCAATATCAATATCAGTGCTCAGATGACAGTAGCTTCTGGGAAAGGTGCAAGTTGCAATAAACTGTGATGCCAAGCGCTAAGGATACATGCTATCCAGTCACAGCAGATGAAACTTTTTTTTACTACTGAGCAAACATCGTTAGACTTTTTTAGGTTCAATGATTCCACGGCGTGTAGATGTTATGGCGTCAGTGACCCCAAAGCCTTGGCGGAGGTTTGCACTCTGAGTGCTTCTAGTTATTATTTTTTGAAGTTAAACTCATTACCAGTCTGAAGCATTCTTTAACATTACAAAGTGGACCAATATCACTATAGAACAACATTCTATGAAGTGTTAAGTGTTATTTTGTGTGTGTGGTCTGAAGTGGGCAGCATGGCATGTTGAAATGGATTCCTTTCAATGGGCAGAAGCAAGAATCCAGAAACAGTCAAAATGCATAAACCTGATTTCATATATGAAGAAAAACTTGGGTTTGGGCCAAATCCATAAAATGAAAGGAGCCAGGATATTAATTTTTTTTAAAACACTATAAAATGGGGTGTGTTGGGAGAACACATTAATTGCCCTTCAAGTTGTTATATTTTATTTGTGGTATTTAAGCTTTATACAGCTCCCCCTTGTTATTTTAGGGCTGAGACACAAAATAAAACTAAGGCAAAAGGATCTACTGGTTTAACTTGACTATATGCCGTTTGTGTGCAGCGGCTCACTTTGGGGTTTCTGGGTATTTTCTGATACAGTGCTCCTCATTTAACCTCTCACCCTCCAGCTCCAGACCTGTGCCTAATAAATCCCAGAGCGATGAATGATGGACGGCTGTGAATCTGAGTGTATTTGTTGACCTGGCCCGTCACAGGGATTAACACAGGTGTCTGTTTTTGACCTCAGTTATGAAAGTATTCTGCTGCATATTATTAATTTTACTTGAAAGATTCTGGCCTTTTCTCTCACGCCTGCAGTGATTCATAAACTCTTGACCTGTGTTTGGCTTGTTGTTTTGATTAAACAAATGACTTAATTAGCATATTCAACTGAAACGTAATCTTATTAGTTGGGTGTTGCGCTGCAGTGTATTAGTTTATTTAAAATGCTTTGAATTCTAAGAATTTTGGATGTTTCACTTCCACTAGTAACGGTACTGGGTGTGCCGAAAAAGTTGTTTTGAAGTCGGTGACCTCAATGTGCACATAACAAAGGAGTCTTTGACCACAGTTCAATGAAGATTGTGCTAACTTTGTAAATAAATGAATGAAAATTTTTTAAAATTCAAGCTCAAGTCTTCAAGCTTTTCTCACGCGATGGTGAGTGCAGCAGCATTACTGGGGAATGTGGCAAGTTTGTCCACTGGACATATGAAACTCCTAATTTCCATTAAAAACCTTGCAACTGTTAAATGTTAAGATTTTATATTAAAGGTTACCATAACATTTCTCAGAATTGAAAGACTATTTAAAAATGCTTTCTACCTCATGCTGAGCCAGCAGCCTCAGACTTATTTCAAAAGGCCATAATTTGGAGTACACAGCCAAATAAGTTACTTTCATACAAACATGATGAACAACACTGTCCATCTCTTCCACGCATTTCACACCTCCACATTTGATGCGTAACACTTATTTAAACCTGTTTTTAATTAATTTTAAGCATTTCCTAAATAATACTTTGTATGGATTTTCTGTCTAAGCCGCTGTGACAAATCGACCACCATTTAATTGATGGCAATTTCTGAATGTTTGTCAGCAACAATTCTTGTGATCATTGTGTGAGGAAATACACAGTGCTTATCTTGCAATGTTAAAGATTAGTCTTAGCTGTGAGTTGGGCTAAAATATTCCTCTGTATGGTGACGGTACACATGATCTTTTGCCATGTTGTTTTTCGCCATGATGCAGCGTTGAAGTATATATCTGCTAGAAAAGATCTGCAGTATGCTTCAGTATAATTGGGAATTATCGTATCTTCATTGACAAGCAGGTTTGCAAACATCTGCCGATTCAGTAGCAGGCTGGAGGAATGGGATGCACATGAGTTATTAAAAAAATATAGTTCTTTGCTAGTTATCTCCATTTTTTGATTTGTGAGGTACTTAAAAACATAGTTCACTCACAAGCCTTTCAAACTGAGAATTAAGCTTACTAGATATCTAAAGTGTAAATTGATTACAATAGAAGGCAACGCTAATATTTCATAAAGTTCACATTCTTACTGTTGAAGTCTTACTTCAGGGTAGCTGTATTTCAGCAGTACTTTATGCTCTCTGAAGTAGGCATCAATGAAATGGGGAAAACATCAATTTAATTGCGCTTGAAAGTCTTGATGTACAGCATGTCAGTGACTGCCGAGTTAAGGATCAGTTTCAACAAGAAGGTGCCAAGGGGGTCACTTATCAAAGTAATTGATTTATTTTAACAAGACAGGATACTTTAACTGCATTTTGTTTAACAGTGTTATTGTGTCGGGCAAGGTGAGGGCAGAGCCGAAAGGAAGCTGGATTTGTAAATAATCACAGGAAATTGGAAATGGAATCATTCATCTTCCTCAAGCGGGAACGATAACATCCGATCTTATGCCTTCTCGTCATTTATTTTTTTTCCAAATGTGTGTCTGTCTGCACACAAGTGTGTGCGTGCAAACACACATTCAGACAGGCTGTGCAGAGGAAATGGATGCTCCCTTTGGAGGCCTCTGGGGCGTTTACTCTTCCTGTCCAGTGCTGACAGGGCTGGAGGTAACGGGGTGTTTGCAGTGCATTGTTGGGCGGATGAGGCACATATCCCCTGGGGTAGCACATATTTGGCCAACTGCAGAGAAGGGCAGACAGACCATGAGAGAAATTATGGAGGGGAGGGCGGTCGAAGAGGGTGTGAGAAGAGTGAGGGAAAGACATGGAGGGAGCTTGGGATGTGTGCGATGTGCGGTTTGTGTATTGGAATAGGCAACCAGTGAAACATATTAAAATGACTGATGCAAGACTGAATAAGATGGGGGAAAGTTGGAGAAGAAAGGAGAAATCGGGGAGGATGGGGAGAATGATAGAGAGGGGGCCGCTGAAGAGAGAGTGAGGTGAAGCCTGATTAAAGTGAGTGGAGTCGGGCGAGCGAGGGGAGGAAGCAGATGAGGGTTGAGTTGTTGCAGCTGTGTTGATTCAGCTCCTCACAGATCAGATGTGTTCGTGTGTGCGCGCAAGATGGAAAGAAACATCGACGTCCTCGTAAAACTGCAGACCTCTGCGCACCTGCGAAAACAGAACCAGATGAAAGATGCCATGCGCGTGCACGTGTGTTTTAAAGAAGTCCTTGAAAGTCTTCTGACTGTGATTTGCCGAGAACAAATGCTGTTCCAGAGAGGCGGGAAGAAAAAGGTTGTGTGCGTGTTGTAGGACCACCAGGGAGTGTCTCTTTGAGTGAAGTGTGCATGTCTGTGGGTTTGAATAACAGATTTGTTTTGGTGGGGGGGAAAAAGCAGTTTGTTGCTTCTCCTAAGAATAGGTTGTGAGACGGAAATGATTTTGATGGTGTATGCAAGTCTGCCTGAGTCTGATTTTGTATGTATTTGCCCCGGAGTGTTTTGCAGATCAAATGCTCTTTCGGTTTAATTCAGCGTCTCATCTGAGAGCTTTTATAAAGTGTGTGCGGCCACTGGCACACGCACGTGTTAATCAGATATACTCGTAAACATACAGAATGGGAGATAAAAGCAAAAAAAAAAAAAAAAAAATCAGTAAATATTTGGTATCTAGATAGTCTTTTGGGGATTGCAAAGTTAGTAAACTGTGTGTAGTTTATGTGTGCATGTAATTCCTGTGAAGATGTTAATCTGAACCTCTGTACAGTTTATTTCACATTTTTAGTTACTGAAAACTATATTGAATAGTTATTGTCCCTTTTATTGCCCCTTTGAGAGCCTATCCCAGCAGTCATAGGGCACGAGGAGAGATACACAGTGGACAGGACAGTTTTTAGAATATCTGTCACAATATCACAAATGCATATAAAATATATACTGCTCAAAATAGAGGAACACTGTGGTTCCCCAATTATTTTGAGCAGTATAGTTTGCAATGAAGCTGAAATCATGAATTGGTTAATTGATTTAGCGATGAGCAATGGTACCATTTGAGCTCTACTTTAATGTTGATGGTGAACGGGCTGCATTTTTATAGCGTTTTTACATCTGCATCAGAAGCTCATAGCGCTTTACAATGATGCCTCACATTCACCCATTCACACAGGCGCACTCACACACCGATGTCAGGGTGCTGACATTCAAGGCACTCACTACACACCGGGAGCAACTAGAGGATGAAGGACCTTGCGCAAAGGCCCTTATTGATTTCTTTATTCTTTTTTTTTTTTTCCCAGTCTGGGTGAGCTTTGAACTGAGAATCCTTTGGGCTGAAGCCACAATGCTAACCACTATACCATCACCTCCTCTTGAGATAGAAGGAAAGGACAAAACCAAAAACCCTTAAGTTAATGGCTCATCCACTTGTAATTGAGCTGCAGCATTTGTGATTACATAAAGGACAAGTTAATTTTTTTAAAAACCTTGGTCATGTTAAAATATTGCTAATCAAGCCTTTGAGTGCCCTATTCACTGCGGTTCGAGAGCATCCTTAAAAAAAAACTGCTGAAAAGGAAACTTATTTGGGTTTCCGTGTTCTAGAACAAAAGATTCAGGGTTTGATTGATCTCCTCGATTCAGCCATCAGAAAACTGCCCTTAATGTTGCACTTGCAGAGAGATTTACTTATTTCATAATGGCAGAGGTGTTTGGAAATGCACATATCTTTGCAGGAGAATGAAGGTTCAAGTCTTTCAGGTCTTGGTGCTTCCTGTCTCTGTCGACCCTTGGATACCAATGGATAACTTGGTGTCAGATGTTAAGCTAAACAGCCAATAGAGAGAACTGCACAGTCTCATAAGTCTCTAACGGCTTCAAATCTGCATAGGCAGCAGTGTAGAGGGAGGGAGTTGAGGCCAGTAAATATTTCATGATATATATATATATACACACACCACTAATAACGGTCTTAATCATGTCCTTTTCCCACAAGTTGTTACATTTGAACTTCATCTGCGCGTTCACAAGTTCGTGGTATTCAGTTTTGTCCGTATCTGTAGGATTTCAGAAAATGGACAGTTGGACACATGAACAAAATTAATGCAGAATGTGGACCAATACATTTGACAGTGTCTGGTAGGTTCCAATAGTGGTGCAGCTTAGCTAAAAATTTCAGAAAAAATGGTTCATTTTGTGATAAAAGCATGGAATTTGGCACACATATTCTAAATTAACTGTTTATTTTCAGATATGGAGCCATCCTGGAGCTGACCTCTAATGAGCTACAGGGGTCAAAATTTAAAAATCCTCCAATCATGTTGAAAACTATACCACATAATTTTTCTGATCACAATGATTCCAAAAAGGTATAGTTTGGACTATCTATGACTGAATTCCATGGAGTTATGGGGTACAGCAAAAATGGTGACAAAGGTCAGTTTCAGTTAGTACAGGGGTCAAAAGTTAAAGTTGCTCCAATTTTGGTTAAAAAAAATAAATTAAAAAAAATGATGCAAATTATTGGTTGAGTTAATGGTATTTAAAAAGCAATAGTTTGCACCATGTGTCATGCTTAGTTATGTTACAGGGTAACATGTCATATGTCATAGAATCCAATGGACGTTGACCTTGTTTGACCTTTACTTTGGAGACCAAGCATTCAGCGCAGTCAAAACTATTTCATTTATTAATCGTTTTATTTCACCCAATAATTAATTTCCATGACCCCTGTACAAACTGAAACTGATCTGTCACCATTTTTGCTGTTTTTACCCCATAACTCCAGAATATTCAGTCATAGATAGTCCAAACTATACCATTTTTGGAATAATGATCAGACAAATAATGTGGTATAGTTTTCATCATGGTTGGAGCATTTTTAAATTTTGTCCCCCGTGTAATTGACCCCTGTAGCTCATTAGAGGTCATCTCCAGGATGGCTCCATATCTGAAAATAAAATTAATTTAGAATATGTGTGCCAAATTCTGTTTTTATCACAAAATGAGCCATTGTTTTGCTATGCTGCCCCGCTACAATGTCTGGAATAAAGTCTACTTTTCTACAGTAGGGTAAAAAAAAGTATTTAGTCAGTCCCTGATTGTGCAGGTTCTCCTACTTAGAAAGATGAGAGAGGTCTGTAGTTTTCAACATAGGTACACTTCAACTATGAGAGATAACATGAGAAAAAAATTCCAGGAAATCACATTGTAGGATTTTTAAAGAATTTTTGTAAATTATGGTGGAAAATAAGTATTTGGTCACCCACAAACAAGCAAGATTTCTGGCTCTCACAGACCTCTAACTTCTTCTTTAAGAATCTCTTCTGTCTTCCACCTCTTCTGTATTAATGGCATCTGTTGGAATTTATCTGTATAAAAGACACCTATCCACAGCCTCAAACAGTCAGACTCCAAAGTCTGCCATGGCCAAGACCAAAGAGCTGTCAAAGGACACCAGGAAGAAAATTGTTATGTAGATGTGCACCAGGCTGGGAAGAGTGAATCTACAATAGTCAAGCAGGTTGGTGTGAATAAATCAACTGGGAGCAATTGTAAGAAAATGGAAGACATACAAGACCATTGATAATCTCCCTCGATCTGGGGCTCCACGCAAGATGTCATCCAGTGGGGTCAAAATGATCCTGAGAACGGTGAACAAAAATCCCACAACTACACGGAGGGACCTGATGAATGACCTGCAGACAGCTGGGACCAAAGTAACACAGGCTACACACTACGCAGAGAGGGACTCAAATCCTGCTGTGCCAGGCGTGTCCCCCTGCTTAATCCAGTACGTGTCCAGGCCTGTCTGAAGTTTGCCAGAGAGCATATGGATGATCAAGAAGAGGACTGGGAGAATATCGTGGTCAGATGAAACCAAAATAGAACTTTTTTAGTACAGACTCATCTAGTCATGTTTGGAGGAAGACGAATGCTGAGTTGTTTCCAAAGAACACCATACCTACTGTGAAGCATGGGGGTGGAAACATCATGCTTTGGGGCTGTTTTTCTGCAAAGGGGACAGGATGACTGATCTGTGTTAAGGGAAGAATGAACAGGGCCATGTATCATGAGATTTTAAGCCTAAACCTCGTTCCATCAGTGAGCATTGAAGATGCAACGTGGCTGGGTCTTCCAGCATGACAATGATCCCAAACACACCACTCGGGCAATGGAGTGGCTCCGTAAAAAGCGTTTCAAGGTCCTGGAGTGGCCAAGCCAGTCTCCAGACCTCAACCCCATAGGAAATTTGTGGAGGGAGTTGAAAGTCCATGTTGCCCAGCGACAGCCCCAAAACATCACTGCTCTAGAGGAAATCTGCATGGAGGAATGGGCCAAAATACCAGCTATAGTGTGTGCAAACCTGGTGAAGACTTACAGGAAACGTTTGACCTCTATCATTGCCAACAAAGGTTATGTTACAAAGTATTGAGTTGAACTTTTGTTACTGACCAAATACTTATTTTCCACCATAATTTACTAATAAATTCTTTAGAAATCCTACAGTGTGATTTCCTGGAAATTTTCTCATTATGTCTCTCATAGTTGAAGTGTACCTATGATGAAAATTACATACTTCTATCATCTTTCTAAGTAGGAGAACTTGCACAATCAGCAGGGCTGTGAAATGAAAATTGTGAAATCCGAGGAAAATTCGCAGGGGGTCTGGGCCTTGTGGGGCCCCAGAAACCAAATTAAATTTTCAACTGCTGATCTACTACTGATCTACTGATATTTAAATGATCCTAGATTCAACCTTTCATTTGAACCATCAGTGATCATGTTGAAATAACAGAATATGTCATGGAAGTAGGACCTGGTATGATTTTCCTTTTAATTGTAAACCAAATTATGCATTAACTCAGAACAATTAAGGTACATGAAATTCATGAAGACTGAAAAGACTGTTAAAGTATTTCAAAAACCACAGCTAAAGCTTGTAGAATATTTTAAAAATCAGGGTAAAATATCAATAAAATACCTTATAATAAAAAGCCACACATTCTTGTGTAAATTCCTTTAAATCCACTCAAAGCCACAATGTCTTTTTTCCCATGAAAAAAGCCTACATTAATAAAAAAACTAATTTACATGTGTAAATTCATGTAGCCTAAATTCATTCGAAGCCACAATGTCTTTTTTTTCAATGAAAGTCTAAATTAATGAAAGGAAAAAAAGGCACATAATCTCTTCTGAAATCCTGTTTGAACAGCACGTTTATTTTCCAGAGACAAAAATTCTTACCAGTTCGCTTTTCCTGTTTATCTTTCAGGTGTGTTGATGAAACCAGCAACAATTCGACGGATTCTTGTCCTTATCACACTTTTTCAAACCGTCTTTCTCGCCATCTTTGCTCTGTCTGTCGCTCCATGACACAGACATGCTGCAAAGTTCTTCTTTTAAAAACTTGAAAGTTCTAAAAGTTTGCGATGTCCACATGCTACTTTTAGCTAAGCTTCTCATAGGAGCTACACAGTGTCACTGCAGCGACCAACCAGTCCCACTTTACGACAACTGTCGTAACAGCCAGGCTTTGAATGGTGTTTATTCTCCTCGAAACTCCGCAGATCCGAGGAAACTGATTTGTATCCATAACACACAGATCAGTGTCCACGGACTTGTAAAACTTGCCTGATGTCGTAAAAAAGAACGCTTTGCAATAAGCATTTTAAAAACTCGGTAACGATCACGATTAAAGAGTACAGCACTAACACCCCCGCCCCCCTCCCCATAATGAAATTCACGGAATCCTGTGGATCCGTGGAGTTTTCACAGCCCTGAATCAGGGACTGACTAAATACTTTTTTACCCCACTGTATATTAAATACCAGCCAGAAAGTCACAAAATCGTATGTTTGTCTGTTGGTGTTGGCTCTTCCTGTGTACCCACAGATTGCTCCTGTGTTTAAGTGTTGCTAATTTTAAACATCTTTTTGTCTCTCATCTTCAAATCATTGACTACAGCCTAAATATTAGTGCTCTAAATCTCTTTAAAGGTGTCTGTCTGTCTGTTCCAGTGCTGGGCCATGTTTCCCAAAATTATCTAGTTTTGGCAGGTTACAATCATTTCAGCCTGAAGCTGGTGTTGGGTAATGGACCCCTGATGCGTAGACTTCTCTGCTCACTCCACTTAGTATTTTTAAACCTTGGCCAAAACTGATTTTGGCCAGAAGGGTATTTTTCCACCCTGCAGTGTTTTCATTTGTCCAATCATTGACATTGCTGTTGTCTTTCTTTGAGATGAATCAAACCATTATTTCAAGCTGTTTAAGTGCCTCTGGATAATTCAGGATGCTCTTAAATGTCCATCTTACTCAAATTCCCCACCAAAGCCAGTACATAACACTTAGTGACAAGATCCGACTGTGAGCAAGTAAGGGAATACAAATATAATCTGATATTTAATAGACTTTTAACAAATTGCTACATCAGTAATGCGTTTAAGTTTTTGTTTCTTCATAAGTACAAAATAATGTACAGCGTATCAAATAATAATACACAGCGTATCAAATCACTTCTTACGCGACCTTGTAACCCAGGTGTAGCTAATCATGTTGTCTTCTCTTGGGTTTAGCCTTTAACATGATCAAAGGTGTTTTGGTGGCTTCCCTCACGAGTCTTCTCCTTGCAAGGTCATTTGGTTTTTGTGAGCTGCCTATTCCAGACAATGGCAATATAGCACCGTACTGTTTGTATTTATTTATCATATATATATATATGAGACAAACTCTCTGTGGTGTCAGTTTTTTTTTTTTTAAGAGCTGTTTTAAAGCTCAAACTCAGCGCCTCTGGATGTTATCTTGGCAGTGGCTGACTTTGCCCAACTCTTAGCCCACCCATAAATTGGTAAAGTTGTGGGGCATGGACAAGGCTGGTGTGATCTGGGTGGGATGAATGAAGCTTGAAAACACTTTGCCATCTTATATTTACCAAGCTAGCTAAGGCTAAGAAGCTATGGCTGACTTGGGTGCAGATTTAAAAAGATGTAACATATTGCCTCAATAATTATGGGTCCATTAGTGTAGCAAACACCATCAAGCTATCAGTACCTACTCAACGTGAATACTGGAGGACCAGTTTCTTAGACAAAGTACAACTGACTGCAACTGACTCCACAGCAACTAACGTCAACCGCTAACGGCCTCTGTTAGCAGTTGGCCGGACTGACCTGGCAAACTAGCTGTCACTCAAAGCGATATAGTGCCCAGTTATTCATAACTCTGACTTATTATAGCGTAAATCGATGAGTTGTATCAAGATTCACTGCTGTACAGGTGTCATGAATGAGGAAACTAGCCCCAAATATACAGGCTGTAAACATGTTTTTCTACTGTAAAATTGGACATTTTAACATGCGGTTATATGGAAGTTGACTTGATTTTAGAATTAGCCTCATGTGGCCAATCATAGACCTGCAGGTTTTGGCTCATCCACCTTCATTTGTGGGAACCAGAGGTTAACACATGATGGAAATTAAGTCCAAGATTTATTCGGTGACTTGGAAATGTTCATCTATCCATTTCATGGCACGTCTAAGAACACTGGCTGTAAAAGTGGTGTTACTTGCTAACTGGCTCACATACTTATGCACACTTTTTTCGTGATGGACTCTATTTCTACAGTTTTCCATCTGATGCAGACACTCTGTGCTTTACAGTGGTGGCCTACATTCACCCATTCTCACTTAACTCTTAACTGTTGGCATTCTGTCATGCAAGGCACTCAACTGTACACAGGGAACAACTTGGCAATACAGGAATTTGTTACAGGGCCCTTAGTGAGTTTTGTGTCTGACAGTAAATCAAACTAAGGCTCTTCTCCGAGCCAACTCCACCAGGTGATGTTGAGATTTGTTTGCACTGAAATTGAGTGTAATTTGACATTTTAATACAACCCTTGGCAAAAATTATGGAATCACCGGCCTCAGAGGATGTTCATTCAGTTGTTTAATTTTGTAGAAAAAAAGCAGATCACAGACATGGCACAAAACTAAAGTCATTTCAAATGGCAACTTTCTGGCTTTAAGAAACACTATAAGAAATCAGGAAAAAAAATTGTGGCAGTCAGTAACGGTTACTTTTTTAGACCAAGCAGAGGAAAAAAATGTGGACTCACTCAATTCTGAGGAAAAATTATGGAATCATGAAAAACAAAAGAATGCTCCAACACATCACTAGTATTTTGTTGCACCACCTCTGGCTTTTATAACAGCTTGCAGTCTCTGAGGCATGGACTTAATGAGTGACAAACAGTACTCTTCATCAATCTGGCTCCAACTTTCTCTGATTGTTGTTGCCAGATCAGCTTTGCAGGTTGGAGCCTTGTCATGGACCATTTTCTTCAACTTCCACCAAAGATTCTCAATTGGATTAAGATCCGGACTATTTGCAGGCCATGACATTGACCCTATGTGTCTTTTTGCAAGGAATGTTTTCACAGTTTTTGCTCTATGGCAAGATGCATTATCATCTTGAAAAATGATTTCATCATCCCCAAACATCCTTTCAATTGATGGGATAAGAAAAGTGTCCAAAATATCAACGTAAACTTGTGCATTTATTGATGATGTAATGACAGCCATCTCCCCAGTGCCTTTACCTGACATGCAGCCCCATATCATCAGTTACTGTGGAAATTTACATGTTCTCTTCAGGCAGTCATCTTTATAAATCTCATTGGAATGGCACCAAACAAAAGTTCCAGCATCATCACCTTGCCCAATGCAGATTTGACATTCATCACTAAATATGACTTTCATCCAGTCATCCACAGTCCACGATTGCTTTTCCTTAGCCCATTGTAACCTTGTTTTTTTTCTGTTTAGGTGTTAATGATAGCTTTCGTTTAGCTTTTCTGTATGTAAATCCCATTTCCTTTAGGCGGTTTCTTACAGTTTGGTCACAGACGTTGACTTCAGTTTCCTCCCATTCGTTCCTCATTTGTTTTGTTGTGCATTTTCGATTTTTGAGACATATTGCTTTAAGTTTTCTGTCTTGACGCTTTGATGTCTTCCTTGGTCTACCGGTATGTTTGCCTTTAACAACCTTCCCATGTTTGTATTTGGTCCAGAGTTTAGACACAGCTGACTGTGAACAACCAACATCTTTTGCAACATTGCGTGATGATTTACCCTCTTTTAAGAGTTTGATAATCCTTTCCTTTGTTTCAATTGACATCTCTCGTGTTGGAGCCATGATTCATGTCAGTCCACTTGGTGCAACAGCTCTCCAAGGTGTGATCACTCCTTTTTAGATGCAGACTAAGGAGCAGATCTGATTTGATGCAGGTGTTAGTTTTGGGGATGAAAATTTACAGGGTGATTCCATAATTTTTTCCTCAGAATTGAGTGAGTCCATATTTTTTTCCCCTCTGCTTGGTCTAAAAAAGTAACCGTTACTGACTGCCACAATTTTTTTTCCTGATTTCTTGTAGTGTTTCTTAAAGCCAGAAAGTTGCCATTTGAAATGACTTTAGTTTTGTGTCATGTCTTTGATCTGCTTTTTTTCTACAAAATTAAACAACTGAATGAACATCCTCCGAGGCTGGTGATTCCATAATTATTGCCAGGGGTTGTATAAAGAAGCCAAAATCATTTTTAGAAATTTGACACAAAATATAAAATCTGTAAAAGCTCTGTGGAGTACAAACCTTTCACAGCACTGTACTTTAAGAGTTATAATCTTTTCTTTATTTTTGCTCTCCTCAAATTTGCATGGTCAGATACAACATGTATTCTATTTCGTCTTTTTTAATACATCTAGACATAAAAGCTGATATTCTGAACTCTTATGTACATGTTTTGATCTCAAGCCCAAATGTTTTAAAGTACTGGCCTAAATATTTTTTTTTCTGATGAAACATAATAAAAATGTGCATTCCCACCCTTGTGAGTTGTTTGTTTTTTTTTTCTTTTGATAATTAATCGATCTATAAAATAAATAATTATAAAGAACTTATCTGATTGGTCAGAAATTTCATGACATATGCGCATGGGGATCAGGCTCCTGCCTTAATGTATCCATATTAAGTTCTTTGTGCAAGAGAGGAAGAATGTTAAGACGGACTGACAAAAGTTTCACAAAAGTCAGGTGCCATCAGCATGATTGTCATAAATGGCCTCTGTGTCTGGGTAGACTTGGCCGGCTGTTTATGTGCTTGTCTATAAATAGTCTGACTCACTGACTTATAGACGCAGCCACTAACGTGACGGCGACCCACAGCCTGTTGAAAGACACTGCAGTTCCAGCGTTATTTGACTTCAGTGTCTAAATGTGGGGCAAACCCACTGAACTATACACTACATGGAATGGGCCCGATCGATCACTGTACCTTGATTGGCCGCTGAGGCGTGAAGCTGGAAGTACAGAAAACGCATCTTGTGTCCCCCAGAACTTCCAACGCCGATATAAAAAAGACGCTCGTCGCACACGCACAATTTAGATTAATAATCGCTGATTTAGCTTTGTTTGATTTGATTTAGCTTTGTTTGCACCGCAAAATGCTGTCTTGCGCTGCAATTAATTGCACGAATCGTGATACTCGTGAAAATCGTGGGAGAGGACTTTCAGGATTTTCAGTTTTGCTTTATTATTATGAGTTTTCCATGAAGTTGACAGGCCAGATTCAGTAATATACATATAATATAATACATACACAGTAAAACATATATATATTCTAATATATATGTAATATAATAATATAATAATACATATATAATACATGTAATATACATTTTGAAATTTTCAGCCTCTAACTTGGTCTGGCTTCTTTGAAAATGTCAACTTCTATAGAGCATTATCAAATAATATTACTATACTATTTTTTATTTTGGATCCAAATAAGATGCTGCTCCATCTGATGATGAAAGTGAGTACACGCTCTGTACATACATAAAAAGGTATTTTTCAAAATGTGTTAATCAGATGCTGTAAAGTTTTGAAATATAAACAACTCATTTAAAATTGGGCCATTGATCTAGTTTTGTTGTATTTTGTTGTTTCAGACACTAAAGCTGTCACATAGTTAATTTTCAGTTTGATAGTGTACATTGACATGTGTGAATAGATTGACTGCTTTACATCAACTGATTGTGATTTGTTGCAATGTTCCTACTTCTGCAAAACTAAAATACATTCTAATATTTACTTTAGCTGATTGACTTGTGTGCCTTGCTGTCTGTGTGCATGACATTAAAAAGTATTTGTGCATTTGATTGTGGTTGATGTGCACCGTTTGGGGGGTGTTTTGAGTGAGAAAGTGTGTGTGTGTTGTGTCAAATTAACATTATGTGTGTGTGTTGGGGGGCTTTGTGCGTGTTCACAAGCGTATGATAGAAAGTATTCAAATAGTGTTGCAATGCAAGAGCTTATAATGTCCATAGATTTAACAAGTTTTTGTTTCTATTTACTTTAGTAATCTATAAAAAAAACTACAATGCATGTACAAGTCTTATAAATGGCCTTAACAGAGCTTAATAATATTACATAACTTGACGAAGGGCTTCATTCTGCAGAAATTGGTGAGTTTGACCCTATACTATCGACCTGATTCCACTGTGCGGCGTTTGCGCCTTTTGGGGGACGTAAGATGGCCGACAATGCAGCGGCTTGGCTTCACTCACTCAGCCGTGACGGCCATTCCATGTAGTGTATAGTTCAGTGGGCGAACCACAGCCAATGCGCGCCCCAGAAAAATGAGATGAATTCAAATATAAAATCAAATCTTACCTGTTTGTTTTAGTCTGATTCATCATCACAGCCTGATGAAAAATTATCCACATAAGCATCATGATTTTGGACAATGATGTCTAAAAAATAGTTCCTTGTTTGGGCTGAAGAAATCTAGCATTTTAAAAGAAGTCCTTCTGTGTTTTCAGCCTGAACCACAGAACGGCAGTGCTTTGTTCCACAAGAAGCAGCAAGAAAATTAACTTAAGAGTCACAGTGCTTCATTCATTAACATCACGTCAGTGTTTATCATAGCCATCAGTCGACTCTTCCCACTATTAAAATAAATCCTATTATCCACCAAGACGAAATAAAACATGAGAAATGTTAAATTACTCTGTTTGGCATCCGTGCAAGAAGTGAAAGAGGTGCAAAGCTTATGGCTTGCTGCTGTATTGTAAACACATTACTTCACACGCTTATGTCACACTTCCAGTTTGAATGCAGCACCTCTAGCAGGGATTTATTGTTAGCGAATTTGTTTAGCGTGATAATTATTCATAGAAAAGGTGGATTTTGAAAATAACTGGAAAAATGTTTTATTTAACACTTAGAATGAAACTATCGGGGCAGAGAAATCCACTGGTCCGAGGACATGGACCAGTAACTTTTGACCTATATCTAGTTGATATTTCCCCTGTCAGACTGATGTCTAGTTTAAAAAAAAAATCTTGTTAGTCTAGTGATTAAAATTGGTTGACAAGACTGACGATTTTTTTCAATCTTGTGCCTTAAATAACTGAACCACTGTTGCCAGATTACGATGACCCACGCTGTGCCACTCAGTCACACCAGTGACTTTATGAATGAAGCTCAGTCAACAAAGGAGAATTGTGTAAAAGTATGCAGTGTCCACACACTACTTTTAGCTTAAATAGAACATCTTTAACAGGAACACTGCACAAAAAGAGCCACAGAGTAGGTCCACAGACACAGTAAGTGACCATAGCAACACTGCATGCTCATTTATGGCACACAAAAAGTTAACTTAGATCAACTGTTGTATTTTGCTACAAAATCTGAATGCTATTTTCTTCTACAATCATGAAATTTTGATCATACTAGTTTGAGAAGCAATAGATATAATTGTTGCCCCCCCCCCCCAAAAAAAATCATCGCTATTATAGAGCTTACACAGCTGTTTAGGCTGCATTAGATGAGCGCGAGGCCAGAATTACAGAGCGAAGTATAAGGTGCACAGTACATGCACATAAAAGCATAGGATCATATAAGAAAATATTTATTACTTTACATACATTCAACACAAAATGAAAACTTTCTATCATGTAATACAGTAGATTTACAAATACAGTATTGATTGAATACGATGTCTGTTATAAAAGTATCTGACTCTTTGTTTTTTTGCAAAAACCTGATGGATTTGAATCACGTGTGCTTGCATGAGCCAACCTTGAACCTTCGTGCGCATGTGTGAATTTTTTTCACTCCTGTCGATTGCGTCAGTTGCTGGTAAGCAGCATTTGTGTGAGGTTGTGCGTAGTGCTCTCGGCAGATTTTCATTCCAAGGAAAATGACGGAACGACTGGAGCAGCGCTTCTGCATCATATTTTGCCAGAAACTGGGCAACAGCCAGGTGGAAACCATTTGGAAGATTCGCACGGCTTTCGGTGGCTTTTCAGTCATGTGACTGTCTGAGAAATTGTGGAAGAGGTGGGCATCATTTTTCGGAGTCCAGCATGTCCTGTGAGACTTCAACACGAAGGTGCTTTTGCTCCGCCGTCAGCAGCTTCGGCATGAATTTCACCGCCACTCTTATCATGACCAAATCTTCTGTCACAGTGGAATGTGCCGAAAAAGTTTTGATGTCCACCTCTTCCGCAATTTCTCGGATAGTCGCACAACAGTCCCGCATCACCACAGTGTTCACTTTGGAAATGATCTGGTCATTTCAGCATGTTGATGGCCGACCAGAGCGTGGCTCACTCTCCACCGTTGTGCAGACGTCTTTAAACTGGTTGTACCACCCCTTAATCTGTGTGATGCCCAAAGCATCGTCACCGAAAGCCGTCTGAATCTTCCGAATGGTTTCCACCTGGCTGTCGCCCAGTTTCTGGCAAAATTTGATGCGGCGCTGCTCCAATCGTTCCGTCATTTTCCTTGCAATGAAAAACTACAGAGAGCACTACACACCACATCACACACATGCTGTTGCCAGCAAATGACGCAATCGACAGGCGTGAAAAAATTCATGCATGCGCACGAAGGTTCAAGGTTTGCTCATGCAAGCACACGTGATTCAAATCCATCAGGTTTTTGCAAAAAAAAAAAAGTTGGATACTTTTCTAACAGACCTCGTACATGCACATGATGTGATGATTAATGCTACGCTGAGACTTGCTGCCTCACCTTTCAATTTCAATTTATTTCCTTTATATAACGCCAAATCACAACAGAGTTGCCTCAAGGCGCTTCACACAGGTATGGTCTAACCTTACCAACCCCCAGAGCAACAGTGGTAAGGAAAAACTCCCTCTGAGGAAGAAACCTCAAGCAGACCAGACTCAAAGGGGTGACCCTCTGCCTGGGCCATGCTACAAACATAAATTACAGAAATAATTCACAGAACAAATTCACGGACGAATATACAAGAATTGCTGTTGGTGCACAGGACAGGAGGGTCACCAACACAAACACAACTCCCATCTCTGGATGGAGCTGCACCTTAAACGGAGAAAAAACAGAATCGGGCATCAGAAAGACAAAAAATACTGTATAATTTGCCAGCATTAATCAACAAGAAAAACAGAAGAAATGCTAAGGTGGTCACCATTGGAGTTTCTGAGCTTCCAAATACGTGGGGCCACTCCCTTGGACCAGGAGGACCAGTAAAAAAAAATTGGTGCCACTGGCTCAAAAAATATTTCTCTACCCCTGACTATTAAAAAAAAAAAAAAAAAAAAAAAGAGGTCCCTTAAATGTACAGTAGAAAGATGTGAATTGGCCTTGTCGTTCCATAACCTTTGCATATGACTGTGCAGAAACTACTCTTAAAAGTCTGACTGGTGGTACAGTGACTTACAACCCCTGGCAAAAATTATGGAATCACCGGCCTCAGAGGATGTTTTTCAGTTGTTTAATTTTGTAGAAAAAAAGCAGATCACAGACATGACACAAAACTAAAGTCATTTCAAATGGCAACTTTCTGGCTTTAAGAAACGCTATAAGAAATCAGGAAAAAAAAATTATGGCAGTCAGTAACGGTTACTTTTTAGACCAAGCAGAGGGGAAAAAAATATGGAATCACTCAATTCTGAGGAAAAAATTATGGAATCATGAAAAACAAAGGAACGCTCCAACACATCACTAGTATTTTGTTGCACCACCTCTGGCTTTTATAACAGCTTGCAGTCTCTGAGGCATGGACTTAATGAGTGACAAACAGTACTCTTCATCAATCTGGCTGCAACTTTCTCTGATTGCTGTTGCCAGATCAGCTTTGCAGGTTGGAGCCTTGTCATGGACCATTTTCTTCAACTTCCACCAAAGATTTTCAATTGGATTAAGATCCGGACTATTTGCAGGCCATGACATTGACCCTATGTGTCTTTTTGCAAGGAATGTTTTCACAGTTTTTCCTCTATGGCAAGATACATTATCATCTTGAAAAATGATTTCATCATCCCCAAACATCCTTTCAATTGATGGGATAAGAAAAGTGTCCAAAATATCAACGTAAACTTGTGCATTTATTGATGATGTAATGACAGCCATCTCCCCAGTGCCTTTACCTGACATGCAGCCCCATATCATCAATGACTGTGGAAATTTACATGTTCTCTTCAGGCAGTCATCTTTATAACTAAATCTCATTGGAACGGCACCAAACAGCAGTTCCAGCATCATCACCTTGCCCAATGCAGATTCGAGATTCATCACTGAATATGACTTTCATCCATAGTCCACGACTGCTTTTCCTTAGCCTATTGTAACCTTGTTTTTTTCTGTTTAGGTGTTAATGATGGCCTTCGTTTAGCTTTTCTGTATGTAAATCCCATTTCCTTTAGGCGGTTTCTTACAGTTCGGTCACAGACGTTGACTCCAGTTTCCTCCCATTCGTTCCTCATTTGTTTTGTTGTGCATTTTCGATTTTTGAGACATATTGCTTTAAGTTTTCTGTCTTGACGCTTTGATGTCTTCCTTGGTCTACCAGTATGTTTGCCTTTAACAACCTTCCCATGTTGTTTGTATTTGGTCCAGAGTTTAGACACAGCTGACTGTGAACAACCAACATCTTTTGCAACATTGCGTGATGATTTACCCTCTTTTAAGAGTTTGATAATCCTCTCCTTTGTTTCAATTGACATCTCTCGTGTTGGAGCCATGACTCATGTCAGTCCACTTGGTGCAACAGCTCTCCAAGGTGTGATCACTCCTTTTTAGATGAAGACTAACGAGCAGATCTGATTTGATGCAGGTGTTAGTTTTGGGGATGAAAATTTACAGGGTGATTCCATAATTTATTCCTCAGAATTGAGTGATTCCATATTTTTTTCCCCTCTGCTTGGTCTAAAAAAGTAACCGTTACTGACTGCCACAATTATTTTTCCTGATTTCTTATAGTGTTTCTTAAAGCCAGAAATTTGCCATTTGAAATAACTTTAGTTTTGTGTCATGTCTGTGATCTGCTTTTTTTTCTACAAAATTAAACAACTGAATGAACATCCCCCGAGGCCGGTGATTCCATAATTTTTGCCAGGGGTTGTATTTAGCACTTGCCTCACACCAAAAGGTCCTGTGATTGCTTCCAGCCTGGTCCTTTCTTTGTGGAGTTTGCATGTTCTCCCCATGTTTGTGTGGGTTTCCTCCAAGTACTCAGTTTCCTCCCACAATCAAAAAGACTTCACAGATATAACACAAACATGTGCCATATGTTATATTCTATTCCAAAAATCCTCCAAATCAGCAGCAGCACAAGCTTGACAGATATTGGGTGATCTGTGCTGTATTTATCTTTTAGCATCCCCAGTCACGTCCAGTATTGAACCTAGAGGCATAATTTCAAAAGAAAAACACATTATCGAAGTAATGCATTAATTATCAGCCCATTAATGAGAATTTATATGCACAGTGTCAGATGGCTTCAAGCTGTTAATAAATAGTGATGTTTGTCAAACACGGTCATTGTTTCTGTATGTGGATTTGCTCAGTCCAGCGTACAGCACCTGCTGGGTGTCTTTAGCCCCTTTTAACCTGCTCACACCCCTCCAGGATTTCAGCTGCAGTACCTGTCACTCAAGCCCACTGCCAAGGTATTGTGGGTAACTATCTAATTCACAGTTCAAGTGCACTTCAGAGCATAATGTGAGGGGGAGAGAGTGAGGGTTAAAAAGAAGAAAAACTCAACATTACCATGCAAAGCACAGCAACTGTGCACCATCCCCACTGTCCGTTTAACTGTCAGCTTAGGGCAGCGATAGAATAAAATCGTTTTGAACAGACAAAAGGTCTTATCTTAAAGGAGGAAATTAAATGTTTTTCAATTTTGGCTTTTTGGCATCAGAATGAACCTACGTGAAATGTTTTATAAACATCATTTTATCGTACAGCTCACAAGCATGAACGCGATCTTTCCCACCGTGGCAGTTTATCTCAGCCTCGTGCCTCTGATCTGTCCAGCCTGCCTTCCACGGGCGCAGCACCCCCGAAATGTCAACGGGGAATCAGTGTGTCTGTGTGTGTGTGTGATAGCCTTGTCATCTTTGTTGTTATAAAATGTAATGTTGATGGAGCACAGTGCCCGGACTGTGCATGGATACATGGCTCACATTTTGATTGTTTCCATTACATTTCAGTTTTCTAAAGTCATTACCCTCCCAAATGAGTCTTTCTGAAGAGATTTAGACAAAGTGTGTGCATGTTTGTGGTTTACTTATCTTATCTTTGTGTTTACTGTTTGGATCTTTGTTTGGTGCTACATTATTAATATTTACCTTGTGCACACTGTCCAGATATGACTCTGTGGTCATTTGTCTTCTGTAGGTCTCTTCTGTCCTGACATAGTTATGTTTCTATATTGCAGCATTCTGCCTGCATAGCAGACACATTTGCTACGACACAACTGTTCTGTTTAGAAATGGGTTTGTCATGGTGTCTGGATGTGGTACTGTATTTTTCTGCAGTGTGTAGGATTTAGGGGTGCTTATTAGCAGGAATGGAATATAGCATTCATAACCACGTTTTGTAGTGTATAGTTGGCTGCAAGAATGAATGTGTTTTCAGGAGCTTAGAATGAGCTCTTCATGTCTGCATGGGAACGTTCCCCCATCCCGGCGAGACTGTCATGTTGCACTGCCATATTGGTATACTATCCCAAAAGGGAGGTGTATACTTCATCTTTGCTTTTTACAGCACAGCTGAAAAACTGGGGTGGTGGGGGTAGGGGGATCAGCGGTTTTTGCCTTATACACTATCTCCTGGTTGCTAGTGCAGGCTAACAAGATTGATAACACTCATTTTTGTGAAATGGAGGTTCATACATGTTGCTTCTCATGAGAGGAGACAAGCGAGCATAAATCCTTGACACAAAAGCGAAAATCTGAGGGGAAACGGTTCTGTGATGACCTAAAGCAGTCTGTAACCTCAACACTAGATATGACTAAATCGTACACTCTGTAGCTTTAAGGTCCCTTTTCCCGGAGTCACGTGAGGGGTACCTGGAAAATGGTTGCACCTTAGATATGCTCTCGGTCCCCGTCGATAATTATTTACAACTAAATTACAATAACTCTCTGTTCATAGTTTATGGCTGTTACCAACAGTTAGTGTTTTTACCTAGTCATCGGCAAAGCAGAAAAAAAGCGTTTGGAGTTTATGATGAATCAACCGAAACAAAGTGTGCAGACCCGTCTGAAAACTACTGCTATCATGGAAGCTAGCCCTGCTAGCCCAGAGGCAAGTCAGAAAAACATTGAAGACCTTCTTTCAGAGATTACCAAAACTGGGACACTGCGGAGCTGAAAAACACAGTGAGTGCCCTCCAGACATGAATGGAAGAAGCCGAAACTCGAATTGCTAATGTGGAGGATAGCACTGCTAATGTAGCTAATGAAAACGAGCGGCTAGCACAGCGAGTGGAGCAACTTTGGAACTGGGTAGAGGAGCAGGAAAATTGAAGCAAACGAAAAACATCAGGTTAATTGGACTGAAAGAAGGCAAAGAAGCAGGAACCACCCTGAATGACTATGTCAGGAAGATATTGCGGGATGGCTTTAAACTGGAGCGAGATGATTGAGATTGAGAGGAGCCACAGAAGCGGAGGGCAACGACCGGATGACGATCAACCACCACGTATGATACTGGTGAAATTTCTACGTAACACAACTAGACAGAAAGTTCTTGCAGTGGCAAAGAAAGAAAGGGGTCTAAAATGGGAAGGCTGCATGCTATCGATCTACGAAGATATGACCAAGGAGCATTCTGACAGGCAGAGGCAGTCTCCCCGATTATGAAAACGTTGTGGCGGCACCAAGAGAAACACACTAGCACATCCTGCTAATCTGAGATTCACATGGAAGGGGAAGAGCTGGAGCTTCACTGATCCGAAGAAAGCAGAACGCTTTATCCAGGAAACATTACAACCATGGATGGAGATGAGTGACTGATGCACACATCATGGAGAGCAGAACTTTGTTTTGAAGAATACGACGGGGATGGGGACGTATGGGAGAGTCACAACCAGGCAGTGGGTGAAGTGAATGGGGGGTAACTGTACATGGGACCCACACGGACCGGAATCAGTGAGGGAAGACTGATCACACTGTCATGTTCTTTTTAAGACAATGTTATTTGAGTTAGTTATTTCTATGTTTTTATGTTCGTTTGTTAGTTTTATTACAGGATGCGAGGTTATGTTCTCTTTTTATGTTTATTATGGCAGAGGTTTGGCACTCGTCACACTGAACTAGGGAATGGTATGACGTTGCAATCAAAGATGGGCAAATGTGACGTTGGTAACATCAGTGGGTAGTGGGTACATTAATATAGTAACATGGAACATTAATGGTTGTGGTACTCCAGCCAAAAGGAGAAAGATATTTACTTATCTGAAAGCTAAAGGTACAGACGTTGTGTTTATCCAAGAAATGAATTTCAGTAATGAAAATGAAGCCCTGAAAATGAAATGGGATTGGGTAGGAAAGATGTTTCATAATTCTGTATCCAGCAAGAGATGTGGGGGTGTTATCCTAGTTAACAGAAGGCTCAATTTTATTCCTTTAAAGCAATTTAAAGACCCTGATGGATGCATCTTGGGAGTGGAAGCTCTATTTAATGGAACCAAAGTTGTATTATATAATATACGAGGTCTATTAGAAAAGTATCTGACCTTTGGCCGGGAAAAAAAAACTGGCTTACCTGGAGGGTTGGAAACCTAATCACCCTCGAAGTACACTCCTTGGGACTCCACACACTTCTCCCAGCGGTGTCGCCACTGTTGGAAGCATTCCAAAAACGCCTCTTTCGGGATGGCGCGCAGCTCCGCCGTCGTTGCAGCCATGATGTCCTCCCTCGTCTCAAAACGTGTTCCTTTTAATGGTCTTTTAATTTTTGGGAACAGCCAGAAGTCACAAGGGGCCATGTCAGGAGAGTATGGAGCCTGTGGAACCACAGGAGTTTGTTTTTTAGACAAATAAGTCCGAATCAAGTTGGAGGAATGAGCTGGCGCGTTGTCGTGGTGGAGACGCCAATTTCCTTTGGCCCACAACTCCGGTCTCTTGCGCCGTACAGCTTCACGGAGGCGACGGAGGACATCCCTGTAATACTCCTTCGTTACTGTTTGACCCTGTGGTGCGTACTCGTGGTGTACCACACCACAGGAGTAAAAAAAAACAGTCAGCATTACCTTCACGTTGCTGCGCACTTGGCGCGCCTTCTTCGGTCGTGGCGACGTGGAATGCTTCCACTGTGACGACTGGAATTTTGTTTCCGGGTCGTACCCGTACACCCAGGACTCATCGCCGGTGATAATACTGTCCATAAAGCTGGGATCAGTGTGATTGGAGTCCAGCATGTCCTGTGAGACTTCCACACGGAGGTGCTTTTGCTCCGCCGTCAGCAACCTCGGCACGAACTTCGCAGCCACTCTCTTCATGCCCAAATCTTCTGTAAGAATTGAATGTGCCGAAAAAGTACTGATGTCCACTTCGTCCGCAATTTCTTGGATGGTCACTCGACGGTCCCGCATCACCACAGCGTTCACTTTGGAAATGATCTCGTCATTTCGGCACGTCGATGGTCGGCCGGAGCGCGGCGCGCTCTCCACCGTTACGCGTCCGTCTTTAAACCGGTTGTACCACTCCTTAATCTGTGTGGTGCCCATAGCGTCATCCCCGAAAGCCGTCTTTATTTTTCTGATGGTTTCCACTTGGCTGTCGCCAAGTTTCTGGCAAAATTTGATGCAGTAGCGCTGCTCCAATCGTTCCGCCATTTTCCTTCCAAGAAAAATCCGCCGAGCGCACAGGACCACTCCCCACACAAAGGCTGCTCACAGGCGAATGACGCAGCCGACAGGCGGGAAAAAACTCACGCATGCGCACTAAGGATGAAGGTTGGCTGATGCAATCTCACGTGACTCAGATCAATAAAGTTTAAAAAAAAAATAAAAGGGTCGGTTTATTATCTAATAGACCTCGTACATGCCCCAAACAATGAAAACCCGGCTTTCTTCCATGAAGTCAACAAAATGCTAGGTGGCACGGATGGCCAAATCATTTTACGAGGAGACTTTAACCAAACATTAGATGATCGTCTAGATCGTAGCAAAACTAGACCCAGCCTGACCTCAAGAGATAGAACTGCTTTACATAGTCTTCAGAAGCACCTGGGTCTAACTGATATTTGGAGACTTACTAACTCACAAGAAAGGTGATATACATTCTACTCCTATTCCCATAGAACATTCTCACAAATGGATTGCTTTCTTATTTACTTTTTGACATGGTCACAGACTGTAATATAGGGGTCATAGCAATAACAGACCATGCACCGGTGGAACTACATCTAGACTTAAATGTTCATACGAATGCAGTTGGACGATAGAGAATGAGCACAAGTTTGTTACAGGATGATCAGTTTGCCACAAAACTTGGGGAAGGCATCGAAATATTTTTGGAATTAAATAAAGGAACAACAGAGAGATTATCCACGGTGTGGGATGCTCTTAAAGCATTTATCAGAGGGAAGTTTATAGCATACAGCTCATGGAAGAAAAAGGAAAGCAAAGAGAAAAATGCAATCACTAAAAAAAGGAAATAACTGACCTAGAAAATTTTTTTGGCAGAATGATATGATGAGGAACATTTTCAGAAAATTTGTCAGCTAAAATCTGAATTGCATGAAATATATAATAGACAGAATATTCATTATTTAGGCTTAGAACAAATTTTATGAAAACAGAGAGAAGACAGGACTGTTCTTAGCAAGATGGTTAAAATCTCAGGATACAAATAACACTATTTCATTAGTGAGAGAAAATGAGCTAATTACATCATCTACAGGCATCAAGTTAGTTTTCATAAAAAATTTTCTGAGAAGCTACATCTACAAATACAACCAATGGTGGAAACATATCCTCTTTTTTTCCAAAAGATAAAGCTGTCACACAGGTCTACCAAATGGATAAAAATAGTTTGGATATTCCCATAGTGGATGCTGAAGTAAGAACTGCTATTATGTCTATGAAAAATGGGAAATCACTGGGTGTAGATGGCTTCCCAGCAGAGTTTTATAAGAAATATATAGATTTCCTCTGCCCTGTGCCTACAGAGGTTTTTCATGAAGCATTTCAATATGGTTCACCTCCAGACAGTTTTAATGAGGCTATTATTTCCCTAATACCAACAATATCTCTTGGGGTACTCCATCATACACCCTCTCTAAGGGTACAAGATACATGTAGACTGGATGGTCATACTCCCAAGCCCCCTCCAGGATCCTTGTGAGAGTGAAGAGCCGGTCGGTTGTTTCACGGCCAGGACAGAACCCTCATTGTTCCTCTTTGATCTGAGGTTCGACTATCGGCCAGACCATCCTTTCCAGCACCCTGGGGTAGACTTTACCAGGGAGGGTGAGTAGTGTGATGCCCCTATAATTGGCACACCCTTTCTGGACTGATCTCATGTCACCTCATTAGTTGTATCCATTACTTTACAATAAATTTTTGGTTTGTGTTATTTAATTGTTATACCCCTAGTACTACTCCATGTAAGATTTGATGTTATTAAGAGCTTTAAAATCTTATTTCACATCAATAGGAAGCCATTGAAGTGAGGCAAATACTATGGTAATGTGGTCAGGTTTTCTTCTCCCAGTTGGAACTCTAGCAGCAGGATTCTGGTCCAGTTGAAGGCTTGATGCTGGTGTGTGGCAAGCCATAAAATAAGACAAAGCAACTGGAACAAGGGGGAGACTTAGGAGTTTAATTAAAGATGCTGTATTTCTTTTTTTTATATTATTGCATTTGCTGTGTTGCTTGTGACAAAGTAATTTATCACTGAATGTATTTGATGTTTCCCACATACATTTGTGTTAATAATTATTGACAGTGCTGGCGAGTGCAAAGCCTGAGCCCATTCCGCCCCACAGCTGGCACAAATTATAAGTCCAGGAGGGCTTGCAGGCTGCATGATTTATGGGTCAAACCAACACATGCAGTGCCATAGTATTACCATAGTTAAGCAAAGAGTCTTTAAAAGTTGTCATCTGTCTATAACAGGGGTCACCAACCCTCCTCCTGGAGATCAGTAGTCTTACGGTTTTCTTTATTCCATGGCAGCCTGCCACAACCACAGCTTATTGGTCAAGTCTGGTGTTTCCTAACTATTGATTAGCTGAGAACACCTCACTTCAGAGTAGCAGTGGGTGGATTACAGTGGTTTAGAGAGAATGTAGGACAGGTAGTCTTCAGGAACTGGATTGGTGATCCCTGTCCTATACTATAAAATACATGAAGAAATAAACCCAGTAGCTTGCATGACATGTTGATCAGATAGTGATGAGTAGTATCATGAATGCAGACATTGGGCAACTATTTCTTTATTTTTGAAACAGGGTCTTTCATACATTGTAACATATGTATGCGCACTGTAGAATGCATAACGTATTTAAACATGCTGATCTTATGGGTGGGGGGGGGGGGGGTATTGTGATTGTGAAATTCCTTCACTTTCTCTTAATCTTTGAAATTGACTCCATGTTAAGTGAATATATTTGTGGTTAACTTTAATTTATGGTTCAGTGGCAGAGGAGTTGGCCTACCAACTTGTGGACTGGGTTCAAATCCAGGTGTGTGCTTTAGGCTGCCTGTCTATCCTAGAACAAGACTAATCATCAGCATTGTACTAGCCCATCAAGCCATAAATGGGGACTAGCCTTGGCTGGTCAAGCAATGTGTAGTGGACTGACTTCCCATCCAAGGGAAGTTGTCGACGCTCATCCGCTTCATGGTGTGGTATCTGGGATGAGCATGTATGGCCTGTATGGGACTTAGTTTTTCTTCTACTTGGGGAAAGTGAGGGATCTGTTTCTCACCTTCTTTTGAAGTAATTCAGTATGTTAGAATTTACAGTGTAAATTAAAGATTTGCCCCACAACAGCGACCTTGATGATGTAAGGCTTGATGATGTGTTGACAGTGGTGACATTTTTGTATTATACAAAATAACCCCTCAAAATAATGCAAACAGCTGAAATTCTCATTGCAAAAATAAGAGTGATCAACCAAAATTGGGCCAAACATGAGTGCAGAGAGTGACAAGAATGTATTTTTATTGTAGAACAGTTAATGTCCTTAACACTGACTTAGAAAAGATCTTTTGTAGAAATTGATGTCCGTTCAGAGTACTTATTGTACACCTGTTCCACACAATAAGGGAATCCTCAGAACACTGAATTTTTGGTTTTAACTGGGAATGCAAACCTTAGAGCTGGACTAGTTAATTTTAGCTAGATTGTAGCTGGATCGTTTTTAGTTTAAGATAAAGACAAGACACATGAAAAGCCACACACATGAAATGTTCACATGAAGTCTTAGTTTGGACAAACAGGTAGTCAAAGTGAAAATTTCCTCTGTTATTTTGGGGGGGGGGGGTCGGCGCTGTCTGCCTGCCTGCCTGCTTTGTGTCCACCTGTGTCTGTTGCAGTCCAATCTGTGTATAGTGCACAGTGGGTCTTCATTGGCAGAGGTATGAAGGTTGCATTGTATTGAGTCTTTATATATATATATATATAGAGAGAGAGAGAGAGAGAGAGAGAGAACAAGTTAGGACATGCCTATCTCGGCTTCTGATAGCCGAGATAGGCATGTCCTAACTTGTCCTCTGACACGCCGAAACGGAGGCGTTCTTTGTCTCGCTCATCAAGCGAATCGGTCGTGACGCGCGAAGCCTCCACGCGGCGTTCCATGACAAAATCTCTGGTTAAAAGTGAAATCTGCCGGAAAATGGCTGATGTCCAGCTCTTGTGATTACCGGAGAAAGAGCACACGACGTCTCGTATCCACAGAGCTATCCGTTTAGAAATGATACGGTGTTTTGTGCCGCGTTGTCGCAGCTCGGAGCGCGGCGCGCCAAGCGTCCTTAAAGGGGTCCTTAAAGCGACAGTTAACAGTCCTTATTCTCTGTGAAGCCCGCAAAATTTTCACCGAAAGCCAGATAAATTTTTGTGAATGGTTTCCAGGTGCCAGTTTCTAACAGCTTCTGAAAAAAATCTGATGGAAAAAGTCCTTTTCATTCCGCCATTTCCAGACAATGAAATTCCGACGAGCGGGCGGGAGCACTCCTTCCCAAGGCGTGCTCACAGGCGAATGATGTCACCGACAGGCGTGGAAAAACTCATGCATGCACACGAGGGTTCAAACTTGCCTGACGTAAAAACATATGAATGAAATCCATATAGTTTTAAAAAAAAATAAAAAGGACCGATACTTTACGGACAGCCCACGTGTGTGTGTATATATGTGTGTGTATGTGTGTGTGTATATATATATATATATATATATATATATATATATATATATATATATATATATATATATATATATATATATATATATATGTGGTGTTCATTATATGGAAAACCATACAAAAGCATTGGGACTTTTACTTTTCTCCAGTGAGTGCAAATATCCGGTTTATGCGATGATGATAGGCGAGTATTACTGCACTTATGTATAATCATTTTGAGCACTGCATGGCTACATATTGCATGTGTCACATGTTGGCATTTGTCCTTCATGCATGTGGTGAATCCTCTCTTCAGTGAGTCGGCAGCATATTACTTGTCTTGGTGCAATGAGCCAGGCCTTGTATTAGGCAGGTTGAGCTGCAGGGGGAATTTTGTAACACTTGACCTGTTTCACTGAGTCATTTGTGCGTATTGGGAGAAGAGCGAAGGCGAGAGCAGGAGAGGGTGCACAAGTGGTTATGGCTGATTGGAGGGTTGAGTGACAATGAAAAGTGATCAAGAGAGAGGGCGAAGAAGAGAACAGCTGGGTTTGCCAGAGGGAGGAGAAATGAGATGACAGGGCTTTCATATTTCTTTCTGCTTTTCGTTTTTCACACAAGCATCCCTCTATCCTTGGCCTTCAGTCAAGGACTTCTCATCAGGCCTGAATCCAGTAGCAAGTTCAGAATGCCCAAGGGAAGTGAAAGTTTAAAATAAAGAGGTGGCACAGTTCTAAATAAATAAAACCTGTGCTGTCACTCTGTATGCACATGCAGATTGTTGCTGGAAATCACAACTGTCCAACTGCTTTTATACTTTATTTGAATAAGCTGCCAAGTTTTGGTACCGCTTACCATCACTCAGAAAATCAGTCCAGTAACTTGTATATCAGGGTTGTGTAGATGTTAGGATGAGCAACAACCATGTTTGTGTGTCATAGCTGGTGCAGCCTGACTGCTTCTACTGTGTGGCTCATCTCCAGGATTTCCCCTAACAGTGCAAGCTAAGGTCTGCCGGGCATGAAATTTTCATGAAGTACGTTTTAAATAACGAGAGTGAACTGAGACACACTGAACAATTCTGTCTCTGGTACTGCAGGCAGTAAAGTGAAATTCATAACGCAGCTGCTGGTGACCTTTTTTTTTTTTTTTTGAATGTATTTGACAATCTAAGCACTTTAAATTGTGGCACGCGTATTGCAGAGATTCACTGTGGAAGCCATGGTTAGTGTGGTGTGTTTGTCTTGAGTTTAAAGAATACAGTAATGCTGGCAGAGGTGAATGAATTCAGTTTTCCTGTTAATATTAAAATTTTCTATAATTTCTCAAAAATGGCGCTCAATTCACATTTATTCATTGTTAGAGATCATTACACACAACTGAACACATAGTTATGAAGGCTGTTTTTCCATTACTGCTAACACCCTTTACTGCACACTGATGCTTTAATATTCTCAGTGTTGTGTGATTAGTCAAGTTCATGAGTAGTTGAACAGTGACTATTTTGGTGTTTTTGTACTGCTACCACAATAGTGATAACTTGTATTATTCAAAAAAAAAATCTGTATTTGGTTTGTTTGATTATTTTTTGGCTTGGAAGATGGATGGACTATGTATTTAAATTGCTGTAATTCCGAAGGGACCCTTCACACGCGAGATGTCTTGTAAGTCAGTCCACAGAAGTTATCAATCAATCAATCAACTTTTTTCTTATATAGCGCCAAATCACAACAAACAGTTGCCCCAAGGCGCTCTATATTGTAAGGCAAGGCCATACAATAATTATGAAAAACCCCAACGGTCAAAACGACCCCCTATGAGCAAGCACTTGGCTACAGTGGGAAGGAAAAACTCCCTTTTAACAGGAAGAAACCTCCAGCAGAACCAGGCTCAGGGAGGGGCAGTCTTCTGCTGAGACTGGTTGGGGCTGAGGGAAAGAACCAGGAAAAAGACATGCTGTGAAGGGGGGCAGAGATCGATCACTAATGATTAAATGCAGAGTGATGCATACGGAGCAAAAAGAGAAAGAAACAGTGCATCATGGGAACCCCCCCACAGTCTACGTCTAAAGCAGCATAACCAAGGGATGGTCCAGGGTCACCTGATCCAGCCCTAACTATAAGCCTTAGCGAAAAGGAAAGTTTTAAGCCTAATCTTAAAAGTAGAGAGGGTATCTGTCTCCCTGATCTGAATTGGGAGCTGGTTCCACAGGAGAGGAGCCTGAAAGCTGAAGGCTCTGCCTCCCATTCTACTCTTACAAACCCTAGGAACTACAAGTAAGCCTGCAGTCTGAGAGCGAAGCGCTCTAATGGGGTAATATGGTACTACGAGGTCCCTAAGATAAGATGGGACCTGATTATTCAAAACCTTATAAGTAAGAAGAATTTTAAATTCTATTCTAGAATTAACAGGAAGCCAATGAAGAGAGGCCAACACGGGTGAGATATGCTCTCTCCTGCTAGTCCCCGTCAGTACTCTAGCTGCAGCATTCTGAACCAACTGAAGGCTTTTAAGGGAACTTTTAGGACAACCTGATAATAATGAATTACAATAGTCCAGCCTAGAGGAAATAAATGCATGAATTAATTTTTCAGCATCACTCTGAGACAAGACCTTTCTGATTTTAGAGATATTGCGTAAATGCAAAAAGGCAGTCCTACATATTTGTTTAATATGCGCTTTGAATGACATATCCTGATCAAAAATGACTCCAAGATTTCTCACAGTATTACTAGAGATCAGGGAAATGCCATCCAGAGTAACGATCTGGTTAGACACCATGCTTCTAAGATTTGTGGGGCCAAGTACAATAACTTCAGTTTTATCTGAGTTTAAAAGCAGGAAATTAGAGGTCATCCATGTCTTTATGTCTGTAAGACAATCCTGCAGTTTAGCTAATTGGTGTGTATCCTCTGGCTTCATAGATAGATAAAGCTGGGTATCATCTGCGTAACAATGAAAATTTAAGCAATACCGTCTAATAATACTGCCTAAGGGAAGCATGTATAAAGTGAATAAAATTGGTCCTAGCACAGAACCTTGTGGAACTCCATAATTAACTTTAGTCTGTGAAGAAGATTCCCCATTTACATGAACAAACTGTAATCTATTAGACAAATATGATTCAAACCACCGCAGCGCAGTGCCTTTAATACCTATGACATGCTCTAATCTCTGTAATAAAATTTTATGGTCAACAGTATCAAAAGCAGCACTGAGGTCCAACAAAACAAGCACAGAGATAAGTCCACTGTCCGAAGCCATAAGAAGATCATTTGTAACCTTCACTAATGCTGTTTCTGTACTATGATGAATTCTAAAACCTGACTGAAACTCTTCAAATAGACCATTCTTCTGCAGGTGATCAGTTAGCTGTTTTAAGTTATCAGCTTACAAATGTAGCGTTTTTGGTTTTAGAAGTATTTTTCACTGGCTTTTACATAATATGCGAAACATGTTAGATTTACACAGAAATGCTGAAATCCTGAACAAATGCTGTGAACATATATATATACACTCAACAAAAATATAAACGCAACACTTTTGGTTTTGCTCCCATTTTGTATGAGATGAACTCAAAGATGTAAAACTTTTTCCACATACACAATATCACCATTTCCCTCAAATATTGTTCACAAACCAGTCTAAATCTGTGATAGTGAGCACTTCTCCTTTGCTGAGATAATCCATCCCACCTCACAGGTGTGCCATATCAAGATGCTGATTAGACACCATGATTAGTGCACAGGTGTGCCTTAGACTGCCCACAATAAAAGGCCACTCTGAAAGGTGCACTTTTATCACACAGCACAATGCCACAGATGTCGCAAGATTTGAGGGAGCGTGCAATTGGCATGTTGACAGCAGGAATGTCAACCAGAGCTGTTGCTTGTGTATTGAATGTTCATTTCTCTACCATAAGCCGTCTCCAAAGGCGTTTCAGAGAATTTGGCAGTACATCCAGCCAGCCTCACAACCGCAGACCACGTGTAACCACACCAGCCCAGGACCTCCACATCCAGCATGTTCACCTCCAAGATCGTCTGAGACCAGCCACTCGGACAGCTGCCGAAACAATCGGTTTGCATAACCAAAGAATTTCTGCACAAACTGTCAGAAACCGTCTCAGGGAAGCTCATCTGCATGCTCGTCGTCCTCATCGGGGTCTCGACCTGACTCCAGTTTGTCGTCGTAACCGACTTGAGTGGGCAAATGCTCACATTCGCTGGCATTTGGCACACGGATGAATCCCGGTTCACACTGTTCAGGGCAGATGGCAGACAGCGTGTGTGGCGTCGTGTGGGTGAGCGGTTTTCTGATGTCAATGTTGTGGATCGAGTGGCCCGTGGTGGCGGTGGGGTTATGGTATGGGCAGGCGTCTGTTATGGATGAAGAACACAGGTGCATTTTATTGATGGCATTTTGAATGCACAGAGATACCGTGACGAGATCCTGAGGTCCATTGTTGTGCCATACATCCAAGAACATCACCTCATGTTGCAGCAGGATAATGCACGGCCCCATGTTGCAAGGATCTGTACACAATTCTTGGAAACTGAAAATGTCCCAGTTCTTGCATGGCCGGCATACTCACCGGACATGTCACCCATTGAGCATGTTTGGGATGCTCTGGACCGGCGTATACGACAGCGTGTACCAGTTCCTGCCAATATCCAGCAACTTCGCACAGCTATTGAAGAGTAGTGGACCAACATTCCACAGGCCACAATTGACAACCTGGTCAACTCTATGCGAAGGAGATGTGTTGCACTGCATGAGGCAAATGGTGGTCACACCAGATACTGACTGGTATCCCCCCCAATAAAACAACACTGCACCTTTCAGAGTGACCTTTTATTGTGGACAGTCTAAGGCACACCTGTGCACTAATCATGGTGTCTAATCAGCATCTTGATATGGCACACCTGTGAGGTGGGATGGATTATCTCAGCAAAGGAGGAGTGCTCACTATCACAGATTTAGACTGGTTTGTGAACAATATTTGAGGGAAATGGTGATATTGTGTATGTGGAAAAAGTTTTAGATCTTTGAGTTCATCTCATACAAAATGGGAGCAAAACCAAAAGTGTTGCGTTGATATTTTTGTTGAGTGTATAAATAAACATTTTTAAAAGCCATTTAAATGACTGAAGGTCAAATGACTTTTCTGTGCTTCACTTTTACTCTGTAACACACACGGGATGGGAATTAGACTAAAAGAAAAGCTGATGGTGAGATTCTTAAATTTGTTCATCATATGTTTGATGGGATGCGTGCTTTGAAGGTGCAGGTGATGGCTTTATCTGTTAAATGAAAGCAAGTCTCTACAGCTGCTCTCTTGTTTACACTCAGATTGTGAAATAAAAAAAAAAACAGCTGAAACGCAGCCCTACACACCTCTCTTCCCGCTCCAGTCCTGGAGGTAAGGAATGTGATTGATTATAGGATTATGTGTTAGCTATGATGTGACAATTCATGCTATCGCCGGTCTGTCAGGTGGTCCGCCATTGTCAATACATCCATTGCTCCAGTCAGCTCGATGATTCAGTCAAGAAAACTGAGTGCTTGAGCAAGGCAGCAATGTCAGATTGCCAACAATAGAACAGGTGGTTATGAATGATATATTCAGTTTCTGTGAATAAATGCCCCTAAATCCTACATGCTGTAGCTTTAAATCATATGGTTGACTCAACTTTATTTTTCACAAATTCCTCTTTGGAGTGAAAAGTCCCATCTTTCCTCCTTCCCTTTCTAATCTGTTTTCATTACCCTTGTGGTGCCCAACGTTTGCTTGTCGCCTGCTGTGACAGTTCTGCCACATCATTAGAGTACAGTTGTACCCTTTTAGCTCTCGTGTTGACGGCTTACCACCAGCACATCCTCTGGTAATAAAAGCTTCACCATGTGTCGAAATGGAGTCTGGTGTTTGGTGACATT